>NC_083341.1:23320395-23622211 GCF_019175385.1 Lycium barbarum
GTAAACAATTGTATATGAGGTTAAGTTGAACTCATTGTAATAAATGATTATGAAAAGGAGTTTTGGGGGTTGAATGGAGCCTAACATACATGAATCCTTTAAATTGTGGTATTCCTAATAATGTCATTGTTGATTGGGAGTTGTCTTGGAATATGGTGGAAGTAGATGGAATAGGGGAAATGCTGTCCAATTTTTGCTAGATCATGAATTATACTAGTTTGAACCTAAGAGTGTCCTTGAGACCTAACCTTGCTATGAATTCTCTTGAATGTAGATTTTGCGGGCGTTGAAAGATAACGTCAAATAGTTAAGCAGACGTAAAGTTATGTAAGGCTAACCCTTCTTTCTAAAGGCATGTTCCCCTAGTTTCGAAATCTATACATGATATCCATAATATTCCCATTCCTATGAATGCTATAAGCTCATAATCCTCGAGATTCTCTTAATATTGTTGACAATGTTCCTTGTAATGATAATGATAACGACTTCAATTCTAGAGATGCCCTCTAAGATATCTGCAATGTCTATTTCCTAGAGATGTTAGAAGTTCATGACTTTCAATATTTTTGAAATACTTTTGGAAGAGACCCTTCATTGTGATGATAATAGCGACGATGATGATAATAGCGATGAAGATAATAATGATGATAATGATGGTAACTCAATAATAGGAATCGGGGGTTTTCCGACCTTGTGTCACTTCGATAAGTATTGTAATGTTTCTCTTAAATACTTATGCATGTCATAAATGTATGAAGCTATGTTGTAACACTGAGCCTATAAGGCCGGGTATGATATCTATTGTGCGCACACCGAGCCTTGTTAGGGCCTGGTACGGATAATACCGAGCCTTATTATTATCGGGTATGGATAACACCGAGCCTTGTTAGGGCCGGGTACGAATAACACCGAGCCTTGTTATAGCCAGTACAGATGACACCGAACCTATATGGTCGGGTACGGTATTACTATATGTAAATGTATGGAAGGTCTTCTATAGAGAAAAGTCGTGAGTAAGTATGAGATATGTCTTAAGAGGTATAAATGGCTCTTCAATCTTATGTTATCCTTTTATTTTCTTATCATGTTACTACTTATACCTTACATACTCAGTACATTGTTCGTACTGACGTCCTTTTGTTTGTCGACGCTGCGTTCATGCCCACAGGTAGACAGGGAGATAGACCGGACCAGTAGGCTACTTCTTCAGTGATTACATAGCGGTGCTCCATTTGATCCGGAGCCGAGATAGTTGGTATTATTATTTTGTGTACATACATGGGCATGGCAGGGTCCTATCCCGTCTTTATGATGTTACATACTCGTTCTAGAGGCTCGTAGACAGTTGTGTATAGCTAGATGTCTCTTAGCCTTGTCGGCTCATATTTTGTATCTCATTTTGTTAGCCTCATCGGCTTGTGTGTATGTGTGTGTGTGTGTGTGTGTGTGTGTGTATAAGGATATAGTTGTTGATATTGATATAAAAGCACCTTAGCCTAACGAGATTGTATTATTGGTGCATAGAGATTACGAGTTAGCCATGTGGCTCACCTAGATATGAGTGTGAAGGTATGATGAAGGGTGCTTGGTGAGCTATGTTCCGGGTAACCGTCATAGCCCTCCGGATGGGTCGTGACAAATGATGTGTGAAATGTGAATGCAATGCAATTGTTGTGACACATGTACTCTAGACGGAAGTATCGACGTCTCAGTAGCCCAACCCATAGGGGACCTGCGGAGTCCATGTACCTCAAGGTCTGGCAACAACATGGATACTGCTACCTCATAAGCACGGCACAAAATCTCGAGAGTCGCTACCACACAACCATGATTCTGGAACAACCATCAGATATCGGTCCTCACGTCACTCTCATCCAACTGAGCCCAGATCATCACAGTGTTTCCTCAAGTATCATCAATGTAACAACAGTATATCATGAAGGATGAGAATGCGTGCAATGTATGAGTTCATTGATGTTAATAATCAGATCAATATTACAAGTACCAAGCATGGGTACGCCAACAATATCATGAAAAGGCTTCACAAGCCACATAGAACACTATTCGCGTATCAAACATCAACAAGTAAGATTTCACATTATCATGAACAAGATATGTCAATAGTCTCCAATATCTACTATCACCGCGTCGCATCAAGCCAATAACAATAGAACAAATCAAGTCACAACACAAAAGGGTGGCTAGCCCCAATCACACAACAGGGCCCAACCTAAGACAATATCCAACCCAACTTCCTACCCGAAGGTTTATATGCTTTCTTTTATAATATCATCTAAATATATGCTTCGCTAAACGAAGTCTCACCATAGGATAAACCGTAACCTATCCGGAAGGCCGAACAACAGTAACACCAACAATCACTCCTTAGCCATTCCCTTCCTTTGAGCCTCGAGAGCAAGAAAGTCTAAGCATATTCAAATCATGGAATTAGAATCAAGGAGAACATTAAAACAACCCTACTTCTATCAAAACCCAAATCCCCAACCTATGGAATAGGGTTTATGAACTAGAAGGGTGAAATTATGGATCTAAAGGTTCCAACATGAAATTAAACCTCTAAGTGATCAATTCCCATCATTAGCAAGCTAGAATAATCCACAATCCACTCTATTTCGGATTCTAGGCAAAACCCCCAAATTTGGGTATAAACCCTAACTTCCAATTCCACAAATTAGCCTCTAATTAGGAAGAAATTGTGAAATAAAGGATTATAATCATCAATTCAATGCTTAAAGAAGCTAACCCAACCAACAAATCATGATTTAGAAACCTAGAAAGAATAATCACTAAACCCACTTTTAATCTTCCATCACTTAATGAACTAACAGAATAAAGGGATTCTAAGATGATTAGAGGAAATGGAATAGCAAGGAGATTAGAAGGACTTACCACCAAGAATACTCTAGATTTGCTCCCAAGAGCTCAAATTTCGGAATAGTAATAAATGAGGGACTTAGGGCATTTAACACTTCATTTAATGAACTAACTGCCCGTCACCAGCTTTCACGTCGATATTACCGCTCCATCTGCTCCACCCCAACGGTCCCATGACCGCTACAGCGATCATACCCAAATGGCACAAGCCACTTCAGAGACAGGGCGACCGCCATAGCGGTACCGCTGCCACGGTACTGGTGCCGCCAAAACGGGCACAAGACACCAGAAAATTTCTAAAGTTTCACAACTAAACCTGAATTTCCAAAAAAAATCCCGAGGCCATCTGCTCGCAAACCACACACACAGACACATATAAAAACCTACTACGGACGCACTCGTGGCCTCGGAATTCCCAATGAAGGTCTCGTCGACTGAGTCAACCCTCGATACCTCAATTCTAACTTCCCAACCCAAGTCTTAAAATGCACCCGAGTGCATTGGGAACTGAACTAGGTACGCAAACAAGTTCTAAATGACCATCCAGACCTATTAGATTTAACAGATTTTTGAAAAAGGTCCGATTATCCAAAAGTCAACTTTGAGTCAATTATTTTTCGCTTAAAGCTATTTTTTTCCAAAAAGTCACCAAAATCAACCCCGAGCACCCCGGGAAGCGAGTCAACGGTCCACTCGGGTCAAAAAGTGTTGAAAAGACTATAACGATCAAACGGGTCATTACAGGGTATTACCCCCTTATGCTGAGCGGACTTGGGCCGGGTCTTGGTCCATTTTTCAACTGGACTCGACCCAAATTACAAAGAAATGAGGATGTCCCTATAACACGTGTGTGTGTGTATCCATATATATATACATATATATATATATATATATTAATGTAGATACGCGTATAAACGGTAAGGTGGGTAAATTGAATAAGCGGGTAAAGTTTAAATGGTTGATTATTAACCATACTATTCCAATTATAACCTAATTAAGACATAATTATGATTAATTGATTTAAAATCGGCTAATTATGTAAATGGGCTCAACTTTGCAAATATACCCTTAATTGACTTTAATCTAATTGATTATTTCAATTATGGCCCTATTTGGCTTAACTAGCTAATTAAAGTTAAATTACACTAATGACCTCAATTAATTTGAGCCAAATGAATTTGGCCATTTCAATTAAGGCCATAAAAAGGCTAAATTTGCAAAATTGACCCCAATTGCTTTAACCATGAATTGATTAATTCAATTGTGGTCATAACTAAAACAATTAAACAAATAAAAATCAATTTGCAATAATGGCCCTCCTATTGACTAATCAATATAATTAAATACTAAATCAATTCATTAATTTAAATCAATTATGCAAGCATACAGAATTAAAGGTTGAGGGGTAGAATAGTCAATTCTTTTAATTACTCAAATTTCTTAGATTTAACGAGAATAAATCATTTGTTAATTGGTCTTTTTGACAAATTACCAATTAAGTGAATAATTATTCTAAAATTGTTTTTCCTTTGATTAATCCCAACATAATATTTCACGAATGTCCTAAAATGCCAATTAATTCCTAAATAAATTTATAATGTCATAAAAATCACTTTTTCAATTTTAAAGGGGTAAAATATTGATCTAAACAATTTTATAAAAATTATTTAACCCTTTTTAAGATGCATGGTTTGCTTTATTTATTATCTAAGGACTCTAAGTAATTAAAATAAACTATGGGAGGTCAAAAATTAGGTGTCAACAGGGAGCATGCATCATTCTTCTTACACCCTTTTCTTTTATCCATTACACATTTGTATCTTCCATGAGATTCATATTGTTATTTGATCCATGTCTGATGTCATAATGGAATCAGTCAGAATCTATAGTGATAACTTTGCATCATCTGCACATGTTTGAGACTGCTTGCATTCTGTTTGCTCATAATGTGTGTGTCCAAGTATGGTTGCTCTTCCCTGAAGACAGCATACTTACATAAGGTCACATGCACTTTTTCACGCCCCGAACAATGGCCTGGGCGAAACACGGCATTCGATGTCTTACTACATGTGACCGAGCGAACCACATGGCTTGTTGAATCATTATGAGGTATATCATAAGCAGAATATAACGTAAATGCATAATTAGCCTTTATATAATATAATAAGTCATAATACTTAATAGAAATACTTGTTTAAACATGAGTGCGAAAATAACAAGAATGAGCCAAAGATGGCTATATGACTCTGAATATCTGACATGACATAACTGACTGGTCTAGTCTATGAAACCTTTATCATCAGTCTAAAATGGAAATTATACTTGCTGGGACAAGGCCCCCACCATACCTTTAATGCATAACTACTATAGGATAAATGACTAACAAAACCCCAAAAGAGATGGGGCTCACCAATAGGCTGATATGAGCAAATCCTACTAAGCAGATGTGTCGTCCTGTAAATCCGTACCTGCAGCGTGAAATGCAGGCCCCCGGTAATAAAAGGGACGTCAGCACATTAAATGTATTGGTATGTAAAGCAACTGAATGAAATAACATGGAACATGAAAAATAAAATCATAAAAATTGAAACTGAAACTGAAGTTTGGTCATGAACATGAATACATATAGATCTAACACGAGTAAAAACATTATTAGTAGGGAGAGCATAAATATAACCGATAACATGGTTCTGGTACTTGCACCCTACCAGCAGAGCTCCCATACCTTGCCAGGGACATGAAATATATATATAACATGAAAGGATCCAATCATTATTAAGGAATCGTCCTAAACATGGGTGGAGCGATCCTTATCCTACAGTGGCTAACGTAGTTTTAGGCTGCTTGAAGCCTTCTCGGGTAATCTGTGCAACTCCCAAAACATCAACATGGAAAATAGGTGGCACTTCAGCCTATGGTTTTCATAAATCATAACCTGCATGTACATGGATATATCACTCCATAGTATTCATGCATGAAAACGTGTAAAGCATGTAGAGTATTTTCTTGAAAATAAACATAATAAATTATAACTTGCATGTAAGAACCCATGGAATGCAAAGTATTGGTTTTCATGGATTACGGACAGATTCTCAATAATCATAATGAAATATCAAGAACTCAATAATGGATTAATAATACTTCAATACTTAGTATAGCATGGTACATGGACCTAGGGTTACCATGAGCATGGTTAAAAACCCCAGTCTTCGTATAACTTCAAACTTTATGGAAGAAGTGACGTGGGGAAAAACAAAGATGTTCCCACACGTAGATAGTAACCCTACATACCTGGTAATGCTCCAAACCTGTACTAACAATCTGATTTTAGAAAAAGAATTCCAAGGTTTAATTAAATGGGTTTTCTTGAAAACC
Source organism: Lycium barbarum (assembly GCF_019175385.1). Lineage (NCBI taxonomy): Eukaryota > Viridiplantae > Streptophyta > Magnoliopsida > Solanales > Solanaceae > Lycium > Lycium barbarum. The sequence continues at coordinate 23,326,666 of NC_083341.1, forward strand.
CTATGTTAAGAACAATGATTTCATTGTTAAATTAGGAGAACACATGTTAGAATTCACTTGGAATGGCTTACCTTGTTGTTTTTGGTGATGGAGAATGAGAGCAGGTCGTTCTAAGGTTTAGGGACTTGCAAAACTAAAAATTAGAATTGAAACTCAGTATTTATAGGTTTTGGTGCGAATTGAGTTTTACGGACCAAATTACAGTCCATAATTCATATTACGGTCTATAATTCTTGGACCGTAATTTTTTATGATACAAAACAGGATGCCCAGCTATATACCTCTTCAATTGCGGTCATAATTACGGTCCGTAATTCGAATTACGGTTTGTAATTCCTGACGGTAATTCTTCATGTCAAAACCAATGACCAAATCAATTTTTATGGGCTGAGTTTCGGTCTGTAATTCATATTACGACCCGTAGCTTCTGGACGTAATTTCTCTTTTTTTTTAACTGTAGAAAATTTCAACTTCAACATTCTCCATCTGATTTTCTAAGTCTGGGATCAAGGTCATAGCTTAAGTTAAAGGTGCGAGGTGTTACAATATCTCTCCCTTAGGATCATTCGTCCTCGAATGATGGTTCATGGTTAAGAGTGGGACTGGACATGGCTTGAGTACATGAACAGGAGGAAACATGACATGGAGCATGAAGACTAATTGACATGGCATGGTTACATGAAAACGAAACGTGAGTACTGATACATGGAACATGAGCACTAGATACATCAGCGTGAACATGAAACATGGGACGTGACATGATTATGGAAAGTTACCTTGAGTGTTCTCTGTTTGCTCTTCAAACAAATGGGGATATCTAGATTTCATGTCTTCTTCGGCTTCCCATGTAGCCTCTTCAACTTTCTGACTCCTCCATAAAACTTTAACCTAGGCAACTTCCCTAGCTCTCAACTTGTAAATTTGACGGTCAAGAATTGCATCAGGGATCTCCTCATAGGTTAGGCTATCCTTAGCCATTATAGTATCAGCAGGGACAACCAAAAACGGGTCTCCCACACACTTCCTCAACATACACACATGGAATACTGGATGAACAGCAGCCAACTCTTGGGGCAACTCAGGTTCATAAGCTACTTGACCAATCTTTTGCAGAATTCTATAAGGTCCAATATATCTGGGATTGAGTTTCCCTTTCTTTCAAAATCTCATAACACCCTTCATAGGTGTAACCTTAAGGAACACCCAATCATCAACTTGAAATTCTAAGTCCCTTCGCCTCATATCTGTACAAGACTTCTGGTGACTCTGAGCAGTTTTCAAATGCTCCTGAATTAACTTGACTTTCTCCATACCCTGAGAGACCAAATCTGGTCCCAATAACTCTGCTTCACCAATCTCAAACCAACCAATCAGTGATCTACATCTACGGCCATACAAAGCTTCATACGGTTCCATCCCAATACTAGCATGATAACTGTTATTATAAGCAAACTCAATGTGAGGTAAGTAATCATCCCAATTACCTTTGAAGTCCAGGACACATGCCCTCAACAAGTCTTCAAGAGTCTGAATAGTACACTCTGCCTGACCATCTTTCTACGGATGAAAAGTTGTGTTGAGGTTCACCTTGGTACCCAATCCTTTCTGAAAGGATTTCCAGAAGTTCGGTGTGACTTGAGCACCATGATCTGAAATAATAGAAAATGGAGTCCCATGCAATCTGACAATCTCCCGAATATACAACTTAGCATAATCTTCAGCCGAATATGTGGTCTTGACTGGCAAAAAGGGCGCTGACTTAGTAAGCCGGTCAACGATTACCCAAATAGAGTCATGCCTACGGGATGAACGAGGTAGATCTGTTATGAAGTCCAAGTTTACCATTTCCCATTTCCATACAGGAATATCAATATTCTGTGTCAAGCCACCAGGCCTCTGGTGTTCGGTTTTCACTTGCTGACAATTTGGGTACTTAGCCAAAAAAATTCGCTACATTCCTCTTCATATCATTCCACCAATAAATCTCTTTAAGATCATGATACATCTTGGTGGAACTTGGATGAATGTAATACCTGAGATTGTGAGCTTCTGATATGATTCGCTCTCTGAGCCCATCTATATCTGGAACACATAATCTGCCTCGGTACCTCAAGGTACCGTCATCTCCCCCTTGTTCAAAAGCCATCGTCTTATGCTAATGAATCCCCTCTTTCAGCTGTAACAAGTAGGGATCCTTATACTGCATCTCTTTAACTTCAACGACTACGGAGGAAAGGACTCTATTATGAACAACCACACCGCCATCCTTGGAATCTATAAGCCGAACACCAAGATTGGCCAAATGGTGAACTTTCTTGATCATAATTCTCTTATCTGCGTCAACATGAGCTAATTCTTCTCATGAGTCTTAATCTATCTAGACGCATAAGCAACAACCCTCCCATGCTGCATTAAAACACATCCGAGACCAACTCCCGAAGCATCACAATAAACCACGAATCCTTCGGTTCCTTTTGGTAGCGTCAGAACTGGAGCAGAAGTTAATCATTTCTTTAACTCTTCGAAACTCTGTTCACATGCATCTGACCATTGAAATTTTACTTTCTTCTAGGTCAATTTAATCAATGGAGACGAGATAGAGGAAAACCCCTCTACGAATCGCAGAAAATAGACTGCCAGACCCAAGAAACTTCTATTATCGGATATTGAAGCGGGTCTGGGACAACTTCTCACAGCATCAATCTTCTGAAAATCAACTTTCAAACCCTCGCCTGAAATCACATGTCCTAAGAATGCTACTGACTCGAGCTAAAATTCGCACATTGAGAATTTTGCATAAAGCTTGCGATCCTTAAGTGTTTGCAAGACTATTTTGAGATGTTCTGCATGTTAAGCCTCACTACTGGAGTACACCAAAATATCACCAATGAAGACAATGACGAATAAATTGAGATAAGGCTTGAAGACCCTGTTCATAAGATCCATGAAAGCAGCTAGCGCATTTGTCAACCCAAAATACATAACAAGAAATTCAAAGTGACCATAACGGGTTCTGAAAACGGTTTTTGGAATGTCAACTTCCTTAACCTTTAATTGATGGTAGCCTGATCTGAGGTCAATCTTAGAATAAGACAGAGCACCCTGAATTTGATCAAATAAGTCGTCTATTCTGGGGAGAGGGTATCTGTTCTTGATAGTGACTTTATTCAACTGCCTATAGTCAATGCACATGCGCAAGAAACTATTCTTCTTGCAGAAAAACAAAACTGGCGCGCCCTATGGTGAAACAATTGGCCTAATGAATCCTCTATCAAGAAGGTCTTTTAACTGGGATTTTAATTCTTTTAACTCTGTTGGAGCCATTCTGTATGGCGGAATATATATTGGCTTAGTACTGGGAAGTAGATCAATTCCAAATTCAATCTCCCTGTCAGGAGGGACTCCTGGAAGATCTTCTAGAAAGACTTCTGGAAACTCATTTGCAACTGGAATGCACTGGATAGTTGGATTCTGGGCATCTGAATCCTTGACTCGAACTAAGTGGTAGATATAACCCTTGGAAATCTTTTTTCTGGCTTTGAAATACGAAATAAACCTACCCCTAGGTACCACTGAATTACCCTTCCACTCTATAACTAGCTCATTAGGAAACTCAAATCTCACAACTTTGGTTCCACAACATACTGCGGCATAACATGAAGCCAACCAATCCATACCCATGATTACATCAAAGTCTACCATCTTTAACTCTGTTAAGTGAGCTATGGTTCTGTGGTGGTAGACTAAAACTGGACAGCCCCTATAAATACGCCTAGTTATGACTGACTCACCTATTGGGGTGGACACCTCATAGGGTTCCTGTAATTTTTCTGGTTCAGTCCCAAATTTCTTAGCAATAAATGGGGTTATATAAGATAAGGTGGATCCTGGGTCAACAAGGGCATAAACATCGAATGTGAAAGTTGTTAATGTACCTGTGACCACATCTACACGAGCTTCTGTATCCTGACGACCTGTCAACGCATACAAATGGTTTCGTCCTTCGCCTGCGTTCCCAGACTTGGCTGCATTGTGCCCCTGCTGGACCTGATTATTATGAGGAGCTGCTGCATTTGTGGACTGCGCCACGTTACCTCTGGTACCTTGCTTAGCTGATGGACAATCCCTCTGAATATGGCCCTTCTGGCCACACCCATAGCACGCATCCCTACACATATGAAACTCACCTGGTATCCCTAAACACACTTTTTGCAACTCAGAATATCATATGTCTTCTACCCCACACTAGGCTAAGAATAAGAACTTGATGGTCTGAAACTCTGCCTCTTATCATTTCGGAACTTTGGGACTGGGGCACTTGCTGTGGATGGAGCATATCCTGTTGACCTGTTCTTAAAGAATTTTCTGTTCCCATTACCGCTAAACTATCTAGTAGACTTGACCCTCTTGGTGAACTCCTTATCTTTCTCTATTTACAAGGCTTCCTCTTCCTTTAGCCTTGTCTCATTCCCTTGTACGAAAGCAACCATCTTTGAGATAGTCATCTCCCTATTCTGTGAAGCAATATCGGCCCCATCGTACAAGTGGAGATCAAGACCATAAACAAACCTCCTCACTCTTTCCCTCATGTTCGGTATTATAAGTGGAGCATGCTAAGCCAGACTAGCAAACTCCAAATAGTAGTCCTGAACTGACCTCTGCTTAAGCTTCAAGAATTTCTCAGCCTTAGCTTCTCTGACTTCTATTGTCATGAAGTGGTCTAGGAATGCACTTGCAAATTCATCCCATGTAGCTTCAGGCGTATCCTCCCCTTGGGACAACTCCTAAGATTCATACCAAGTGTTAGCAATGCCCTGCAACTGATGAGCTCCGAAAGTAGTTGCCTCAGTCTCTGTGAAAGTCATAACCCTAAAGATTTTTTGGAGCGCATCACTGTAATCCTATGGGTCCTCGTCTTTCTTTGTCCCCATGAAGACTAGGGGATTAATCCTGAAAAAGTCCTTAGTCTTGGAAGACTCTCCATTATTCCCTGAACTTGACCTAGATTCCTTACGCTGGGCCTGAGCTGCTACTAACTGAGTGAGCATATTAATAGCGCTTCTAACATCAGTATCATTAGTTCCGAGTGTAGGGACTGGAGTCTCTATTGGAGTAGTAGTCATTGGTGGCATAGTCTCTGGCAGAGGTGCTTGATCCGAAGTGGCTTGGATAGCCTCTGTCCTTGCAGCATTAACAGCTGTCGTTCGACTATTAGAAGTCTTCCTCTTTGCAGGCATGATTATGAAAATACGTACACGTACGAATTACAAAGGCATCCTAAGAGTACAGCTCTAATTGCACGATCTAGAGTATGAAGAAGTGAGACAATCCTGAATGTCTTGGTGGTCAACTGTTTATATGTGTGGGGCCCTCACACATATAAAAGTGACCCCACTAGACACGGTTTCATAGACTCCCTAAGACACTTGAACCTAGTGCTCTAATACCAAGCTTTGTCATGCCCCGAACCATGGCCTGGGCGAGACACGGCACTCAGTGCCTTACTACATGTGACCGAGCGAACTACATGGCTTGTTGAATCATTATGAGGGATATCATAAGCGGAATATAACGTAAATGCATGATAAGCCTTTATAAAACATAATAAGTCATAATACTTAATAGAAATACTTGTTTAAACATGAGTGCGGAAATAACAAGAATGAGCCAAAGACGGCTATATGACTCTGAATATCTAACATGACATAACTGACTAGCCTAGTCTACAAAACCTCTATCATGAGTCTAAAATGAAAATCATACTTGCTAGGACAAGCCCCCAGCATACCTTTAATGCATAACTACTATAGGATAAATGACTCACTAAACCCCGAAGGAGATTAGGCTCACCAATAGGCCGATACGATAAAATCCGACTAAGCAGATGCGTCGTCTAGTAAATAAGTACCTGTATCGTGAAATGCAAGCCCCCAGCAATAAAAGGAACGTCAGCACATTGAATATACTGGTATGTAAAGCAACTGAATGAAATATCATGGGACATGAAAAAGAATCATAAAAACTGAAACTAAAACTGAAGCCTAGTCATGAACATGAATACATATAGATCTAACATGAGTAAAAACATTATTAGTAGGGAGAGCATAAATATAACCGATAACATGGTTTTGGTACTTGCACCCTACCAGTAGAGCTCCCATACCTTGCCAGGGACATGAAATATAAGTATAACATGAAAGGATCCAATCATTATTAAGGAATCATCCTAAACATGGGTGGAGCGATCCTTATCCTACAGTGGTAAATGTAGTTTCATGCTGCTTGAAGCCATCTCGGGTAATCTGTGCAACTCCCAAAACATCAACATGGAAAATAGGTGGCACTTGAGCCCATGATTTTCATAAATCATAACTTGCATGTATATGGAAATCACTCCATAGTATTCTTGCATGAAAATGTGTAAAGCATGTAGAGTATATTCTTGAAAATAAACATAATAAATTATAACTTGCATGTAAGAACTCATGGAATGCAAAGTATCGGTTTTCATGGACTACGGACAAATTCTCAATAATCATAATGAAATATCAAGAACTCAATAATGGATTAATAATACTTCAATACTTAGTATAGCATGGTACATGGACCTAGGGTTATCATGAGCATGGTTAAAAACCCTAGTCTTCGTATAACTTCATACTTTATGGAAGAAGTGACGTGGGGAAGAACAAAGATGTTCCCACACGTAGATAGTAACCCGACATACTTGGTAATGCTCCAAACTTATATTAACAATCTAATTTTAGAAGAAGAATTCCAAGGTTTAATTAAATGGGTTTTCTTGAAAACCCTATGTTAAGAACAATGATTTCATTGTTAGATTAGGAGAACACATGCTAGAATTCACTTGGAATGGCTGAACTTGTTGTTCTTGGTGATAGAGAATGAGAGCAGGTCGTTCTAGGGTTTAAGGACATGCAAAACAAAAAATTATAATTGAAACTCAGTATTTATAGGTTCTGGTGTGAATTGAGTTTTACAGACCAAATTACGGTCTGTAATATTTTATGACACAAAACAGAATGCCCAGCTATACACTTCTTCAATTACGGTAACGAATTATGGTCTGTAATTCAAATTACGGTTTGTAATTCCTGACCGTAATTCTTCATGTCAAAACCAGCGACCAAATCAATTTTTACGGGCTGACTTACGGTCCGTAATTCATATTACGACCCGTAACTTTTGGACGTAATTTCCCTTTTTTCTGAACTATAGAAAATTTCAACTCCAACATTCTCCATCTGATTTTCTAAGTCTGGGATCAAGGTCATAGCTTAAGTTAAAGGTGCAAGGTGTTACAGACTTAGAATCACTGCCAGGGGGCTTGTTACAGGCAATAAGTTAAAGGTGCCAGGTGTTATAGACTTAGAATAACGGGCCTTTGTACTCGCTACCCGATCGCTTGAACCCACGTTCTGCCGTTGTGCCTGTGCGGCAACCAATTGTGTCAATAGTTGAATGGCCTCGGTCATTTGTTGACCTGAAGCATCCGGCGGAGGGATTGGATCTGAGGCTCCTCCTTGCTCTCCCACATTAGGCGGGTAGCGAAAGTATTGGACGAGGCCACGTTATGCGATTCACCTTCTTCTATATTCAATGAAGGTTCTCTTTCTACCCGTCTCTTTGTCGTAGTCTTGCCCTTCCGGACGGCTATAGCTTTCCCCTTTGGCGGCATTCTGAAATCATAACGCACTATTAGGGAGGATAAAATCTTACACATGGCTCTATCGCACGATCTCATAGAAGAAGAATGGTCATTTTTCCTAAATGCCCTGTAGCCTCCTATTTATTGATGTGGCGCGCAACACACCATAAACAAGACTCTACTAGACACGGCTCATAGACACTTCCTAGGACCGAACTGCTCTGATACCACTTTTGTCACGACCCAGCTAGGGGCCGCGACGGGTACCCGGGGCTAACCACCGAGCACCGCCTGTTCTATCGCTCATTTTACTCATTTTATACCCTTTTTATCATCTTTATACTCATAGAGTAGGAAAAATCATATCTCGTATGGAAACATAAAATACTTTCATGTACATGTGCCCTTGGGCTAGCAAAACAATATATATAGGTATAGATATACAGCAGCGATCTCGTGAGACCATCTAACCGGCACTGCGTATCTACGAGCCTCTACTGGGGAACTGAACATAGGGACGGGACAAGACCCCGTCGTGCCCAAAATACATATACAAGGCTATATATATACACAAAAGAATAGCCATAAGCGCCTCCGGGACAATGGAGGGCTTCCAATCGGCTGACAGCTACTACGGATCTGGATCGAGCTCTCCTCCCTGTCTACCTGTGGGCATGAACACAGCGTCCAAAGAAAACGGACGTCAGTACGAATATTGTACTGAGTATGAGAGGCATAAACAATGAAGTAAGATAATGATATAAAGAAGATACTCATATGGAACATCGGAATCTAACTACCAATTACATGAAAACAAATCATGATGTCTTACTCATGCTCATCATCATATCATATCATATATGCATCATGTATAAACTGCCCGTCCATATCGGATCGGTGTGATAATCATAACATGAGCCCGCGTCCAGGCCTCCCGCGTCCGGGGTAACATCTCATGCCGCCCACTAGTGGTGTCTGCCCATGCCATCTGGCCATGGTGTATCGCATAGCTGCCCGCCATGGCGGTGATTGCCCGGCCAAATAGGCACGGTGTAATAGTAATATCATCATATGCTCATCACAATATGCTTAACTTATCATAATACATACTCTATCGGGGTGACATAAGGTCGTGATCCCCCGATTGCATTATGGAACAATCATGAACATTCTGCCTCACCTTGAAGGAATTAGCATATAATGTGAGTGTAAGCGATAAATAACATCATTAGACTTTCAATACTTTAACTCATTACCTTGTGTAGCTAATTATAGACATAGGCTCATGGATAAGAAACAAGTTACGCTATAGGATTCATGCCATTAGAAAGAAGGGACTAGCCTCACATACCTTTGACGTTTAACTAAACTATCGCTCGCTTGTCCTCCTTCGATGTTACGTTTCTACCTTCAAAAAAGGATTCGCATTTACATTAATTAATCGACTATATGAACGCACTACTATTTCTAGAGACAATTGGGCAGCACTTCCTTTGTTTACACTACTTTTCCCATATTTCATGTCAACTTCCAACACCCACAACAACAATTACAATATAGCAATCAACAATCATCATTCATATACAATGACCACGATCCACCATTTCTCTTCATTTTTCCCACATTTATGGTTTTGGGTTCACTATCGTATTTTCTCATGTATCACACTTATCTCATGGTTTACATGTCATTTATAACGTATTCATACTCACAACACACTAACATTCATGATTCAATACAACTACCATTCACTCATGGCACTATTCACTCATTTATGACCCATTTGCTATGCTTTTCTACAATTCGGGTGTCTTAACCTTCCAATACCTTAAACAACATGAAATGGTCATGAAACTAACCTTAGATGATGGTTGAACAAGCTTTGAATGGATTTACTCCTCTAGCACCAAAACCCTACTTCACTCTTTTTTTGAACTTCTTGGTTTAGATGAACTTCACTTGAGTTTCACACACTTTCTTTCATGGATTTAATGTTGTTGATCATTGATTTTGCTTGTTATTCTTATGGTTGAAGTGTTTGGAGAATTTTCTAGAGAGTTCTTGAGTGGTGTAGATGAGAAAATTGAAATGAAATGAATGAAAAGGGTCCCTTATAGTAATCACAAAATCTGATTTTTTTTTTTGAACAGTAATCGGGATGCACAGTGGTCGTACACCCCACTTTACGGGCCGAATTCTGGTTTACGGTCCGTCCTTTGGTACCGTATTAAAGCATAGCAAAACCAGAAAGGCATGCTGGAGATCATGTAGTTTACGAATCAGTTTACGGGTCGTATTTCAATTTACGGTCCGTATTCCAAGTCGTTTTTAACCATTTGAAGCATTTGACAGAAAGTTGAAATTTTTGAAAGGTTGGAGGACGATAGCAGTTTACGGTCCGTAAATCACTTTACGGGTCGTATTCCACTTTACGACCAACTGGATCAAAGTGCCAACCTGCAACTTTTCATTGTACGTTCGCGGGGAAATTTTCGAGGTGTAACACACTTCCCCCCTTTTTGGAACATTCGTCCTCGAATGTTAAACAATCGGGATTCTACGAAAATTTCGCCAGAGTTTCCCCCGTAATTTGACACTACCAACCTGTCACAACAACCCATAATATCATCGCCTCACAGGGCTACATCACAATATCAACATATCCATGGCCACACACGACCAAAAGCGTAAAAATAAAGCGTACATACCTCATATCGTCAGCGTTTCGTCTTGGATCTCTCCCGGGGGTTGGAATAAGTGTGGGTACTTGGACTTCATGTTCTCTTCTGCTTCCCAAGTCATTTCTTCCCGGTTATCATTTCGCCATAAGACTTTGACTGAAACTACCTCTTTATTTCGGAGTCTCCGCACCTGCCTATCTAAAATAGCAATAGGCACCTCTTCATAGGTAAGCCGTTCTGTCACTTGCACATCATCTATCGGGACAATCTTGGTGGGGTCTCCAATACACTTGCGGAACATCGAAACGTGGAAGACTGGATGAACTGATTCAAGCTCCGAAGGCAAATCCAATTCATAGGCTACCTGACCCACCTTGCGGATGATTTTGTAGGGTCCAATGTATCTGGGACTTAACTTCCCTCTCTTGCCGAATCTCATCACCCCTTTCATTGGCGATACTTTCAGGAATACCCAATCACCAACTCGAAATTCTAAGTCTCGTCGGCGGTTGTCTGCATAGGACTTTTGGCGACTTTGGGCTGTTAATAATCGATCTCGAATCACCTTAACCTTTTCCACCGCTTGTTGAATCAATTCAGGGCCTACTAATTGCGCTTCTCCCATTTCGAACCATCCAATTGGAGATTTACATTTCCTTCCGTATAAAGCTTCATATGGAGCCACTTGAATACTGGAATGATAGCTGTTGTTATATGCAAATTCAATTAGTGGCAAATGATCGTCCCAACTTCCACCAAAATCCAGCACACATGCTCGTAACATATCTTCCAAGGTTTGAATGGTACGCTCGGCTTGCCCATCCGTCTGTGGATGAAACGCCGTGCTAAGCTTCACTTGAGTGCCTAGACCTTCTTAAAAGGATTTCCAAAACTTGGCTGTAAATTGTGCTCCTCTGTCTGTGATGATGGATAATGGAACACCATGAAGTCGCACAATTTCTTTGAGATACAACCTTGCATAGTCTTCCGCTGAGTACGTGGTCTTGACTGGAAGAAAATGGGCTGCTTTCGTCAGCCTATCCATGATCACCCATATAGAGTCATACTTGCCACGGGAAAGAGGTAATCCCACTATAAAATCCATGTTTATCACTTCCCATTTCCAAGTAGGGATTTTTATTGCCTGTAACAAGCCCCTGGCTTCTGATGTTCAGCTTTTACTTGTTGGAAATTTGGACACTGTGCCACAAACTCGGCTATGTCTCTCTTCATGCCATCCCACCAATACATCGTCTTGAGATCATGATACATTTTGGTCGCACCAGGGTGTATAGAATACCGAGAACAATGTGCTTCTTCTAGAATTTGTCGGCGCAATTCTGCTACATTCGGCACACATAACCTGCCTCGATATCTAAGAATTCCATCCATAGAGACTTCAAACGGGGACTTTTCCTTTCCATGAGACGTGTCACTGTAATGACACAATTGAGGATCTCCATATTGTCGTTATTTCACTTCCATGTCCAAGGACGAAATTGTGGGATCATTGATACTAATCCCTACATCACCCGAATCGATTACACGCACTCCCAGTTTAGCTAATTGATGGAGCTCATGAATTATCTCTATCCTTTCCGGAGGGACTTCACATAAACTACCCATTGATCTACGGTTAAGCGCATCGTCTACTATATTCGCTTTCCCGAGGTGGTACAAAATGTTTACATCATAATCTTTTAACAATTCTAACCACCGTCTCTGCCACAGGTTCAATTCCTTCTGCTTGAAAATGTACTGAAGGCTTTTGTGATCCGTATAAATATCAACATGCACACCATACAGATAATGTCTCCACATTTTTAAGGCATGAATAACTGAAGCCAATTCAAGATCATGAGTTGGATAGTTCTGTTCATGTTTCCGCAATTGTCTCGAAGCGTATGCAATAACTCTACGATGCTGCATCAATACGCATCCTAATCCGACGCCGGAAGCGTCACAATACACAACATAGCCATCTGGTCCCTCTAGAAGTGTTAAGACCGAAGTTGAGGTCAATCTGTCCTTCAACTCTTGGAAGCCGCGCTCACAAGCATCGTTCCATTGAAATTTTACTGACTTCTGGGTTAGCTTCGTCAATGGGGCTGAAATAGACGAAAAACCCTCTACGAACCTTCGATAATAGCCTGCCAAACCCAGAAAACTACGAACTTCTATGGGCGTCGTAGGCCTTGGCCAAGTCTTCACACCTTCAATCTTCTGGGTGTCGACTCGAATACCATCATTCGAAATGACATGGCCCAGGAATGTCACAGAATTCAGCCAGAACTCACACTTTGAAAATTTTGCATACAATTCTCGGGCTCGAAGAATGCCAAGAACAATTCGCAAATGATCTGCACGTTCTGATTCCGTGCGAGAATACACCAAAATATCATCAATAAATACTATCACAAATAAGTCCAAGAGAGGTCTGAATACATTGTTCATCAAATTCATAAACACGGCCGGAGCATTAGTCAACCCAAATGACATTACTCGAAACTGATAATGGTCATATCTTGTCCTGAAGGCAGTCTTGGGAATATTCACTTCTCTAACTCTTACTTGATGATAGCCCGATCTCAAATATATTTTTGAAAACCATTTGGCACCCTGTAGCTGATAAAATAAATCATCAATCCTCGGAAGGGGATATCTATTTTTTACCGTCACCTTGTTCAACTGCCTATAGTCAATACACATTTGTAGAGATTCGTCTTTATTCCTTACAAACAAGACTGGAGCTACCTACGGTGATAAGTTGGGTCTACTAAATCCCTTTTCGAGCAAATCCTTTAGCTGCGCCTTTAGCTCTTTTCGTTCTGCCGGAGTCATTCGATAAGGAGGAATAGAAATAGGCTTGGTGTCCGGCAACACATCAATGGCGAAATCAATCTCTCTTTCTGGAGGAAGGGCTGGAAGTTCGTCCGGAAACACATCTGGGAATTCATTCACTACCGAAACTGACTGGAAAGTTGGCAGTTTTACCTCTGTGTCATGAACCCGAACTAAGTGATAAATATAGCCCTTGGCTATCATCTTCCTTGCCTTAAGGTAGGAAATAAACCTACCTTTCGGTGATGCTGCATTACCCTTCCATTCAAGCACGGGCTCTCCCAGAAATTGGAATCGAACTACTTTCGTTCGGCAATTGACATTAGCATAGCATGATGCCAACCAATCCATACCCATAATGACGTCGAAGTCTACCATTTCCAGCTCAATCAAATCAGCTTTTGTCTGGCGATCACATACCACAACTACACAATTTTTATACACCTGCCTTGCTATCACGGGATCACCAACCGGAGTGAGTACCTCAAAGGGTTTAATTGACTCGGGTTTCACCCCAATACAACCAGCAACATATGGGGTAATATAAGAGAATGTATAACCCGGATCTATCAATGCATACACATCACGAGAGAATACAGATAATATACCTGTAACTACATCCGGAGAGGACTCGAGATCCTGTCGTCCGGCTAAAGCATATACGCGGGGCTGAGTGGCACCTGAAGTAGATGCTGCCCCTCGGCCTCTACCTCGGCCTGCTATCATCTGGGGGGTCTGCCCTATCGGGCGTGCTGATGAAGAGCCAGCTGCGGAACCTGTAGGCTGAACTCCAACTCTACCACTCATCGACGGGCAATCCCTCATCATATGCCCCACCTGACCACAAGTATAACAGGCATCCGAACCCTGACGACACTTCCCGGAATGTAATCTGCCGCATTGGTTGCATCGCGGCACTGAGGTCTCCCCTGACTATAATCTTCCTTGAACTAGGGACCTGAAGCCCTCAACCTCTAGCCCTGACCTGAACGGAAAGAGCGATCAAATCTCCTACCTGTGAATCGAGGAGGTGCACTTGTCACCGATTGGCCTGAGTACCCAGAATATGTCTGCCTTGATCCCCCTCTATAATCATTGCCACATCCCGGAGTCTATAAGATGCCAACTCTACGGATTCGGTCTCAAAGTCATGGACAATCTCTAATGTCCTTAACATCTCATCTACGAAACTTTGCGGATCTTCATCCGGCTTTGACCCGAAGAATTCTGGAGGATTTAAACTCATAAAATCACGGGCCTTTGTACTCGCTGCCCGATCGCTTGAACCCACGTTCTGCCGTTGTGCCTGTGCGGCAACCAATTGTGTCAATAGTTGAATGGCCTCGGTGATTTGTTGACCCGAAGCAGCCGGCGGAGGGATTGGAGCTGGGTCTCCTCTTTGCTCTCCCACATTAGGCGGGGTAGCGGAAGTATTGGATGAGGCCTCGTTATGCGATTCGCCTTCTTCTATATTCAATGAAGGTTCTCTTTCTACCCGCCTCTTTGTCGTAGTCTTGCCCTTCCGGGCGGCTGTAGCTTTCCCCTTTGGCGGCATTCTGAAATCATAACGCACTATTAGGGAGGATAAAATCTTACACATGGCTCTATCGCACGATCTCATAGAAGAAGAATGGTCATTTTTCCTAAATGCCCTGTAGCCTCCTGTTTATTGATGTGGCGCGCAACACACCATAAACAAGACTCTACTAGACACGGCTCATAGACACTTCCTAGGACCGAACTGCTCTGATACCACTTTTGTCACGACCCAGCTAGGGGCCGCGACGGGTACCCGAGGCTAACCACCGAGCACCGCCCGTTCTATCGCTCATTTTACTCATTTTATACCCTTTTTATCATCTTTATACTCATAGCGTAGGAAAAATCATATCTCGTATGGAAACATAAAATACTTTCATGTACATGCGCCCTTGGGCTAGAAAAACAATATATATAGGTATAGATATACAGCAGCGATCTCGTGAGACCATCTAACCGGCACTGCGTATCTACGAGCCTCTACTGGGGAACTGAACATAGGGACGGGACAAGACCCCGTCGTGCCCAAAATACATATACAAGGCTATATATATACACATAATACTCATAAAGTTGTATTTTCTAGTTTTAGAACCCCAAACGGATTATTTTAAGTCAAAACTATTTAATGAATGGAAATATGCGTAAATACGTAGTGTCTAGGATAAGACATTCCAAACGTATTATGCGGATTGACCCGAATGAAATGTAAGAATATAACAAGTATATACAATCATAAATATTAAAAACTAGAAGCTTTTTACACTTTTACTTATAAAATGCATTATCCTTATATATAAAAGGAAACTACTCTTATCCGGATATTATAAATCCGGACCTAAACTACCCTATATATAAAGGGAATATATTTCAAATTTTTTTTAAAGCAAATGATATGCAAGCAAATGACAGATTTTATAAATGCGGGAATAAATACTAAATAAATAGTTCATGCTAATACTCATACATTGAAATTCGAAGGTCAACCGTATAGTACAGATCCTTAAAACTAGGGTGCCTAACACCTTCCCTAGGGGATCACCAGAACTCTTACCTAGAACTTTGGATTATGAAGGCTTTTTTGCTATGTTGGAATTCGAAGGTCAACCGTATAGTACGGATACCCCAAGAAGGTTTTGTTACACGGTACTCACCCAAAGTAGAATCGATATGTTGAACTTTGTAATCAATAACAATCGAGGAAGCAATTATAATTTGTTAGACCTTGATCCCCAATCGTTCACAAAATTTAGCAACTCTATAGCTTCTGAGATCTTCCCCAAGGAGTTGTTTGAACCCAAAAAAGGCAATATGTCATCATAATTAAAGTCAAAACTCTCTTCACGGACTTCTTTAACCTTCTCAATATTCCCTTGCCTTCCAAATGCGGGGAATAATCCTTTCCCGTTATTCAACAAACAAATTTTTACATATATGAATATAGCCATCATAATAATTCCAAATAAAGATAAAGAGGACGCATTAGTCGAAAGTCTGCCTAGTGTCATACCAATTGTTCAAATGGATGTCAAAATCACTATGGAGGCAAAAAATAGTTTTAAAAACTTCCTCCAGTTTATGTTCACAGTTAATCTCCACAGGTTGAAGATGTTGCGTCACTTCAATTTCGTCATTGGTGATAAACTATGCTACCTTTTGTTTTGGTGTTTAGATGATTTGACAAACCTACACGAGGAACCAGGTACGATGATAGAAAGACCAGGTCTCCTAAAATATTGTACAGTCAACTCTATAGTTGTAAAGCTGATGCCACTGTAGAAGTACAACAGAGAAGCATACAGCAGCAGAGTTGCTTTATGGGCTATCACCTTTACTCTCCCTCTACATATTCAAACATCATGCTAAAGTGAAGATTTGATTCTTGCGAAATCCAGAAATCATTCAAATCTAAAAGTGCAAGTCTCCACCCATCAAGGAGTGTTCAAGAACAAAGCTTCAACAAATCCAAGGACATGTTCTTCTACAACTGAAGCTGTGTTAAGTCCTAAGAGTGTTAAGTTTTTGTGCTTTTGTTCTTAAACCTGTAAACCTACTCTTCTCAAAAGGAAGTTGTTGTAGGTACTCTGAATTCTCAATAGTTATGAATATGTAGTTTACCTTCATTCTATTGAGTGGTACCCATGGCTAAATTTAGTCAAGGTGTATTGGTGTGTTTGGCTGGAGGTAGTCAATCAGCATTCAACTCTCAAAGGCTGCTTGTAGGAAGTGGATCTTCACAAGCGTTTGAGTGGTACACAAGGATAGAGTTAGTCTAGGTTGTATTAGTTGGCTTGGCTAGAGGTAGTCAAGATTTTCTTGCAGTAGGGTACTGTAAGGTTAGAGGGATTATGTGAGTTAATTCTTAGTCTACAAGAGTTGTCATCTGAAGTTGCTCGGTGTAGTCGAGTTGAAATCCTACGTGGTAGGTCGTGGTTTTTAATCCCTTGAGGAAGGATTTTTCCACGGTAATATCCTGTGTTATTTACTTACTGCACTGCATCAGGGAACTGGTAACCAACCAGGTCCCCCATTTATTGTTTGGTGGACGCACAACTTCTATCAATTGATATCAGAGCAGGCTCTTTCTAAAAGTTTAACACCTAGAAAGGATCGTTCACATGCCTGCTCTACCAAACAAAGAAGAGAAGAGAAAGAGTTTGAATGCTGAGGGAGGAAGTGAATCAAATGATGATGACGAATTAAAAATCTCATAACTCACTCATAGGTTTCAGAAAATCGTTCGGAAAGGTGTTGACCCTAATGAAAAGGAGTCACAGTGAAAACCTCAAGGACAACCTTAACGGAACAGCTACAATAAATATGGAGCTCGACAAAAGGTTGAAAAGAAATGAGACAGCTGAAGAATTAATGAGGCAAGCCTTGAATGCATGGAAGGACTCTATGAGTGAATTCGAAGAGGAAACCAACTCACATGATACATCTAACTCTGGAGTTAACGATGACTCCTCAATGAGTGTCACGGATCTCAGCATTGGAAAAAACTCTGGCGCTAATGATGCAACCAAAGAAAATTAGGAAGATCCTCTTGACGATGAAGCAAGAATCGAAGGTCACTCTCACAAAAGATTAATCGCCCTGGTAAAAAAAATTGATAAATGAGCTTCATTGACTCGTTAAAGAGAAGATGGAGATAGCTGAGAAACTTGACAATACAGAACAAGAGAGGGATGACATGGTCATATGCATCATAGATCTACAAGAACAAGTTGAGGAAGTTACTAGAGAAAACCTTCTTCTAAGCAACAGCATCAAAAAACTGATGAATACGCCATCTGAGGTATCAGACAAAGCTCAGGGTGATCACGAGAGTAAACTTAGGCAAATCAAAAGAAGCCCTGAAGCTGAGAAGCATAAGCATAAGGAGCCTCAGGAAAAAACTATGTAAAGTGAACATCAAGCCGGAAAAATCTCCGCAGAAAACCTGCTCCTCAACCCCTTCCATAGATATGACTAATATACAAGACAGACAAGAATGTGGATCTCAAAAGACCATTGCCTCCTATCATTCCCTTGGCAAGAGCAATCTTAAAGCAGAAGGATCAGAGTGCTCTCATTGCAAACAATCCAGTTCTCTGGAAAAAAAAAAATCATCATATCAAAACCAATGCACCAAGGAGAAATGAAGACACTGCTAAACAGAAGACAAAAAAGGAGGAACCTGATCACAACCAGAAAAGAGAAGATCTGCCTAAATGGAGAAAAGGAAGGTGTGTGTTTGTGGAAGGACACCTTCCCAAGACTTTGTAAATGGCTACTTCTGAAGGAGATGTAGCAAAGGTGCAGAAGGCTCAGAGTAAAGATGTAGATTCAAAGATGTCACGTCAAAAGCAAACATGAAGAGACCTGATCCCTCCTATGTCTCAAAGAGAGTGTGACGTTTAGTGATTCTGGTTGAATAGTGTTCCTCCGCAATATCTAACTTATATATGTATTGTTACTGGTCCACACGCATGAATGTCTTAGAACAACGCAAGCTTAAAGAGACATGGCATAAGCCAGAATGATTGCCAAGATTTTTTTTTATAAAAAAAAAAAATGATGACATCAACAAAAGGAGTCAATAAACCTGGTCTCTGCAACTCAAGTTAGTAATCTCTTCATCACCTGCATAAATTTGAAACTGTCATTTAAGTGCCATGTCATCAAAACTGCTTCGCTGAAATGCTTAAAACTTCCTCTGAACGTTACACCTATTCTAACCCGACCCAATCATCACTTTACCCTCTTC
Source organism: Lycium barbarum (assembly GCF_019175385.1). NCBI lineage: Eukaryota > Viridiplantae > Streptophyta > Magnoliopsida > Solanales > Solanaceae > Lycium > Lycium barbarum. Next base: position 23,345,645 of record NC_083341.1, read on the forward strand.
AAGTACCCATAATAGCTTCTCTATTCCCTCACTTGAAATTAAAAATTCAAATCACTCTCTTACTTCCCCTCATCATCTCACAAACTGCTCTCTCTCTCTCTCTCTCTCTCTCTCTCTCTCTCTCTCTCTCTCACACACACACACAGCCTTCTTCATCCTTCTCTAAGGTAAAATCTCATAATGTCTAACAAAGAATTCACCTCTCAATCCCCTTCTGAGACAAACCTCACCTTTTCTCCACGCAAATCCAAAAATTCACCCAAATTAAATCAGCCTTTGTCTTCCCCAAAACCACAAACTTTCTTAGATCATAACCTTTTTGTCTCTTCACCAGAAACTCCTGTCAATAGTCACTCGCCTAAAGAGTCAGCACTTCCTCTAAAAGCGTCAAACTAAGTTGAGAAACCTAACTCTGTCAGTAGTGAACACATCGCATCTGTCTCAAAATATTTTCAAGATACTGATGAAATGGAGGGACAATAAAATGAAGTAGAAGTTACTAGTCAATCTATTGAGAGAACAGAGAAATCTAGTCAAAAGAACGAAAACCCGATCTCTCAAGACATGCATAACGAAGAAATTGTGTGCAATAAGGAGGAGCAAACTGGATAAATCAACATGGGGATTAAGGAAGATAGTAATGAGAAAAAGGGTAACTCTCTTACTTCTGGGTGTCATAGAGAGGGAGATGATTTAGTAGAAGAGTCAGTAGAGGAATCGCCTATAAAGGTGGACGGGACCATCTCTGGGATTGTTCAAAATAGATCCAGTAAGATGGATAGTGGTGCCATTCTTAGGAAGGGTTGGAATGTTGGACTTTCAGAAAAAGAAAAGGAGAGACCTGGTCCTTCAATACAAGAAATGTCTGAATCTGAACACAGGACAATTCCTGTGCAGGATGAGAAACCAGGTTCTTTTAACGTGAATCAAGACTTGATGTTAAATCCTGAACCTATATCCCATAATGTTGTACCCTTGGCAGAGATTGCACCTTAGAAAGATCATGGTCAAAATAATCATGCAAATGAATCTGATGAACAGAACATACCACTTGTCTTCAAGTTAAGAAAAAGATCTGGGAGTAAACCTACATCCAGAGTGAGAACTACTTTTGCTCGAACAGCACACTCAACTCTTAAGACAAACAAAGCAAAAGGTACTAAGAAGACCAGAAGCACTGTCACGACCCGACCCGGGGCCGCGACGAGCACCCGGTGCTAGCCCACCCGGGCACCCTCTTAGCTTACTCTTATGCTTACATCTAGGTGAGCCACATAATTATACATGCATTTCCATTCATTCGTCAACTAGTCCCATTTGGACAACAGCACATTTATATCATCATAGGCATCTATGCCACATCAATGTACATGGGCCAACGTAGCCGACAAAATGATATACAAAACATAGGCCGACAAGGCCAAACACATCTACCCACACACACACATGTCTACGAGCCTCTAAGAGTATAACATATCACATTAGCGGGACAGGACCCCGCTATGCCCATAATTATATACACAAAAGAATGAGTACCCAAAAGATATGGCTCCGAAGGAAATGGAGCTCTCTATGTAATCTCCGAATAGGCAGTTATGGATCAAGTCTGTCTCCCTGTGCACCTGCGGGCATGACGCAGCGTCCACAAACAAAAGGACGTCAGTACGAAGAATGTACTGAGTATGTAAAGCATGAGCAACATCAATAAATAAGCATCATGAACAACATATGAAATAGCATAGGAGGGGGGGGGGGGACAATAATATCATCATCATAGCGCTTACCTGCCTTTCGTAGGACTTTCCATTTTTCATACGTATTTGTACACCTACGTCATCATCTGTATTCCATAATAGTACTCGTACCATACTGGTGCTCATATTCGTATACATGTCCTTATTCGTATTCTTATACATAGTCTTATCACATTCATATTCATATTATATACATAGTCATTTCATATACATGGCATTTACATAGCATACCCGACTTCATAGGATCGGTGTTTCATACATACTTGGCCAACCAAGGCTCAAGGTTACTCATACCTGGCCCTACCAAGGCTTCAGGGGTATCCATACCATCTGTAGAGGTGTGCGCGTGTTTCGTAATCATATACATACTTTATACATATTCATATACATATATATCCTACCCGGCGTTATAAGCTCGGGGTGTCATTATAGCCCTTCATAGGCACATGTAAGTATAATAGCCCGTAGGCACCTTTAGCATCATTATTATTATCATCGTCATCACTATCATCATCATTTTCGCTACATCTATATCTTATGCTTACTCGTCATATGGGGTGCGTAGTACAATCGTAGCACATATCGAGGATCGTGAGCTTATGAGCTCGGAGTGTCAATCGTTTGAATACAACATACTCATATAGAGGATTTAAGAGTTTGGCCAAGGAACCATGCCTTATGAAAGAAAGGTTAGCCTTACATACCTTTTCGTCGGACTATTCTACACTTGCACGCTTCCTTCCAATGCTAGCGTCTATACCTTCATTAATATCATAACAATGGCCATTAGTCATTCACATTATCCACATTATCTATATTCCTTAATTTGCCTCTAATTCACCCATATTCGTGGTCATAACATCCAACTTCGTCCATTCGTCTAAAGTGTCTAGTTCATGATCTTAGTACCATTTATAATGCATTCATATCACGACACGACAACATTCATGATTCAATTCAAATTATTCCTCAAAATGTCACTATTCATCATTCATGACCTACTTGACCATATTTTCTACAATCCATGTATTTCAACTCTTCAATACCTTAAACATCATGTAAAAATCATGAATCTTACCTTAGAAGTTGTAGGAACAAGCTTTGATTAATAATACTCCACTTTGAGCAAAACCTTACTTTTTCTCCATTTGGATTTCTTGACCTAGATGATCTTTGGTGATGTTCTTACTCTTGATTCACCTTGTTTTATGTTGTTGATCCTTAAATATCCTTGAAAACTTGTATAATAAATGTAGAGAGAAGTGGTGTAATGTTGTAATGAAATAAAATAAGTGTTGGTTCCCTTATTTAATGAATTGCAAAAATCTGTGCTGGGCGAACAGTGGTCGTCCATGGAGGTTTACGGTCCGTATTCCACTTTACGGACCGTCCCTCGTGGTCGTCTTTAACCATTTCCAGAACCAGAAACTTTGGCTGCATGCATGGTGATTTACGACCATGGTTTACGGGCCGTAAATCACTTTACGGTCCATCCTTCTGGTCGTATTTTACCATTTCTCAACTGGGCAGAAAGTCAAAGTCTTGCATGGTAATTTACGACTGCCAGTTTACGGACCGTACACCAATTTACGGTCCGTATTTTGCACTTTACGACCACTGGGCAGATTTCAAATCCGCAACTTTTCATATCTCTTAGACTTCTCATTTTAATCACCCACGTCCACGCACATGCATTGCTCACCTTATATCTCATCTTAACTTAGCCAACTTTCTCATCTCACATTGGATACCTTCGAAATCTCGCCTAAGGTCATCAAACGTCGTTTCTTGCTCATGGACCTCATGCACTCATACTTATCACTAGTTCGTTCACTTACGTACCAACGGAAAAAAATTTCGAGGTGTAACAAGCACTCCCGTGAAGAGTCGATTGACTGATGAAATTGAAGTGGTCGATGTGGAAACTGCAATCGTAAATAATGATGATAAAGAAATAGTGGACGAAGGGAAGGTTGTTTCATTTGAGGAGGAAAATTATGAGAAAAGAAAGGAAGAAAAGAAAAGGAGCAGAAAACAAATAGCCACACCAATTAGGGGTGAAAATCAAAATTCTCAAGGAAAAGGAAAAGTTTAAGCAATAAAAAATCTGGTTCCTCAACGAAATAGAAACTGTGCAAATCTGTTGCTCAGAGTGAAAATGAAAGAAAGAAAAATCTAAAGAAGAAAAAGGTATTACTTAGTAGGGTGATCGACCCAGAAATCGCTGACAAATTTGGAATGAGGGAATTGCTTGAAATCATTGACTTTCATAAATGGAGTCATCTATTTGCTCCACCAATTCCAAATACTTATGAGGCATATGTAGTTGAGTTCTTTGCGAATATTTACTACTCCAACAACCATGGCACTCTTATTGCATCAGTCAGTGGAACAGAATTTGAGTTAACCTAAGAGGTACTAGGAAAAATTCTAAAGGTTCCTACTGAAGGAATAAGGACCATCATTGGGACAGCTTCAAGCAACTTCAAGGTCATGATTTCCCAAAACATGGTTGACAATACAAGTGTGAGGGCAAGACTTCTGAAGAAGGAAATGAAAGTAGAGTATTTGTCACGACCCAATCAGAAGGCCATGACCGGCACCCGAAGCTAACCTACCAAGCACCTTATGACATACATACATCACATAATCATACCTGACTAGGCCATAATACTAACTAATAGATATCATAAGCTGGAAGGGACACAAGCCCAAAGATATATACTTACATACGTCATCAAGCTAAACTCAAACTATACAAGCCGACAATGCTATCAAGATAGTGATACAACAAAATATGGACCGAGATGGTCATAGATCATCTGACTGTACATCTCTGTCTATGAGCCTCTACATAGAGTGCATAACAAACTAAGGATGGGACAGGACCCCCCCCCCCCCCCCCCCCATGCCCGTATATACACAAAAGAATCATACCAACTGAACCGCAGCTCTGGAACAAGTGGAATGCTCCAGTACAAGCGCTGTGAAAGAAGCCAAGGGATCTGAACCATCTCTCTGTCTACCTGCGGGGATGAACGTAGCGTCCACAAATAAAAGGATGTCAGTACGAATAATTTACTGAATATGTAAGGCATGAATAACAACATAATAAAGATATGAAAGAAATATGAGGTAAGAGAAATAACTTGTACATCTGAATGCCTCTTAAAGAGGATGTCATGCATGCTTTCCTTCTAAAAAAACATTTTGATACATATACATATATCATAATACCGTACCCGGCCATCTAGGCTCGGTATTGTCCGTACCCAACTGCAGTGGTGTGCACAATAGGTTCCATACCCGGTCGACTATAGCACGGCTCGGTGTGAGAAAATACATACATATATATAAAGCACGCATGAGAGCTCAGAGAAATGTCATGACTCTATCGGAGTGATGTAAGGTCAGTAAACCTCCGATTACCGTTATGGATCTATCATCATGAACATATCTCACCTTGAAGAAACAACAACCATAAGATGAGATTAACATCAATGAGTAAAATCAATAACCATATGACAAAGGTCAATAATCATGAGACAAATGTCATCAATATCGTAAGAACATCAAGAACCATAAGCTTCTAGTATTTCTAGGAATAGGTACATTGTGGATATCATTTGTATGGGTTTGTATCAATAAGATCATGCCATAAGAAAGAAAAGGACAGCCTTAACATACCTTGTGGTCTCCTTAACTACTTAACGCCTATTCTTCCAAGCTCGCAATTCTACATTCAAAATGATTAATACTAAGTTTAAGCCATTGAAACACTTATAAGGTCAAACTAGACTAATAAATGAGGTAACAAAATTCAGGCAGCATTTCCCTTATGTCACTTACTTGCTCCAAACCTCAAAATAACTCCCAAACAACAACAACAACATCAACAACACCATAGTCAAAAGATTATATTCAAATTAAACTTAAATCAATCCAAAACTCCCTTTCAAAATCAGCCCATAGTCATTAACTTCAACTTAATACCTCATGACTTCTCTACCATGATTCTCTTGACTTTAAGATTTACTAAACCTCTAAATCATCTTAACATAAGCAATAAGATGAAGAAATCATCTTAACATAAGCAATAAGATGAAGAACATACCTTATACTTGAAGAAATTAAGCCACAAACAACCTTTCTTAAGATCAAATCCACCACAACTCCAAGCAAAAGCAAGAATAACCACTTTCTATGAATTAGTTTAGGGTTTTAATGCTTGATCTCCTCTTGAAATAGTATGGCATGTTTATAGGTGTTTAGAAGAGCTTAGAGGGTCTAGAGAAATCTGTTTTGGTGAAAAATATAAACCTCAAATCGTGGCCTTTAATTTATAAAAGAGGGAAAATTTTCCACCACCTCAACTTCGATGGTCAACTCGACGGACTGTCGAGCTGCTCGACGACCGCCGAGTGGTGGCGTCAAACTGCGCCTATCAGAGCTGACTCTTTGATGGTGGTTCCACGGTGGGGATTGACAGGCCGTCGACCATCTACGGTCCATCAAAATGGGCATCGAACTGCCCTGCTGTCACACTCAATTTCTTTTAATTTGTTCAACCTCTAATCTTTCTGATACTTGTTAGGCATAACATAAACTCTCATGCAACTAGAATGAACATGTAGAATCGCTAATGACCTTGACGAAAACTTCACTTTCTAAATCCACGTCGCTAACTTACGGTGAAACTCAACGTATAAAGTATGGGGTATAACAGTATCAACTCATGTTTGAGCTAGTCAACAAAGCGCTGCTTCCTAGGGCTGAGGGTCGCACCATTGCCTCCATCGCAGATTTGGTGCTTATAGAAGCATTAGCCAACTTTTAACCCATCAACCTTCCTGCTATCATGATTGAGCACGTACTGAAGGTGGTGAGTGTACCAGAAGGAAAACATGGACTTCCCTACGGTTTCTTTCTAACCAAAGTATTTGAGCATTTCAAGTTTAGAACTGACAAAGCTACCAAGGGATCCAAGAAACACATGTTCTCCACGGAAACTCTAGAAGAGTATGACTGTATACTCAGAAAAGGCGGTGTTGGAAGCACCTCCGAAATCTCGACTCTGCTTGAGGCATGGGAAAGGATGGCTGCTGAACTGCAATGGGTCAAGTTGAGAATGTGCTTCTTCAGGATCGACTAACCAAAAAAGAGAAAGAAGTTAGGTCCCAAGATGTCTTGAAGGCTGCAAGAACTAAGATCGAGAGGCTCAAAACAAAAAATGAGAAATTAATTCTGAAAGTGGATGAGCTCAAGGATCAGATGCTTCAGGACCAACGTATCAACAGTGAACGCATGGAAAAACTTCTGAATGCTCTGACCTCTCAAAATCCTTAATCTTCCTATATTTAAAATCCTTTCTTCTATGCTCTCCTGTTCTGATCTCACATGTTTGATTGATATTTGGCACCTATGACTTCTGTTATGCACTTTCTGATCTGACTACTATGTTTTGATAATACATTGACTGATTTGGGCATTCATTCTGTTTTCATAAATTGCTTGTCTAACTTCTATCATGTTGTGTTGACCTTGTGGAACTTAGTGTTACTTACTTTTTGATGATGCCAAAAGGGGGAATAATATGACTAATCACCAGTCATTGCTCTGTAATATATGTCCAAGGATGGGAACTGATAGTTTAATCATTAGTTGTTACTTCTTTGGTTGCTTATGACCTGGTTCTCAGGGGGGACAAGTGAGAATCTAGTCCTCAGGGGGAATACAACTTATGTGTTTGTCATCATCAAAAAAGGGAAAATTGATAAACCATGCTACCTTGTGTTTTGGTGTTTTGAAGATTTGACAAACCTACTCGAGGAACCAGGTACAAGGTCTCCTGAAGTATCGTACAGTCAACTCTACAGCTGTAAATCTGCTGCCACTGTAGCAGTACAACATAGCAGTATACAGCAGCAGAATTACTTTATGGGCTGTCACCTTCATTCTCCCTCTACATATTCAAACATCATGCTAAAGTGAAAATTTGATTCTTGCAAAATCCAGAAATTGTTCAGATCTAAAAGTGCAAGTCTCCACCCATGAAAGAGTGTTCAAGAACAAAGCTTCAACAAATCCAAGGACCTGATCTTCTACAACTGAAGTTGTGTTAAGTCCTAAAAGTGTTAAGCTTTTGTCTTTTGTTCTTAAACTTGTAAACCTACTTTTCTCAAAAGGAAGCTGTTATAGGTACTCTGAATTCTCAGTAGTTATGCATGGGTAGTTTACCTTCATTCTATTGAGTGGTACCCGTGGCTAGATTTAGTCAAGGTGTATTAGTGTGTTTGGCTGGAGGTAGTCAAACAGCATTGAACTCTCAAAGGTTGCTTGTAGGAAGTGGATCTTCACAAGCGTTTTAGTGGTACACTAGGCTAGAGCTAGTCTAGGTGTATTAGTTGGCTTGGCTAGAGGTAGTCAAGAGTTCCTTGCAGCAGGGGTACTGTAAGGGTGGAAGGATTATGTGAGTTAATTCCTAGATTGCAAGAGTTGTAATCTGAAGTTGCTCGGTGTAGTGGAGTTGAAATCGTACATGGTAGGTAAGGGTTTTTAATCCCTTGAGCAAGGCGTTTTCCACAATAATATCCTGTGTTATTTACTTACTGCATTGCATGAGGGACCTGGTTGGTGGACGCACAACTTCTATCAATTGGCAACTAGATTAACAAAAGGGACAATAAACTTAGTTGCAAAATGACTTAGGTTGTCAATTGTACCTTGTTGAGAACTTTAAGCGAACAGCAGAGCCTCTTCCGTTTGTCCGTCGTCCAATGCAGAATTCACCACATAGGAAATGACTGTTGAATTTGAACCCTCTTCTGATTCTTCAGATGAATCCTCAGTGAAAGAAAATTGTTCAGTCTCACTAGAGATCAAAACATCTGCGGCAACATCTGGAACGAGCAGTGTGTCATTGCTTGTAATTTGGCAAAGTAGAGCAGTTTCATGACTCTGGGAAATTTCGACAAACACTATGTCTTCAATTGGCTCTAGGGATTTTTCCTCCACTGTTTTTGTGTCGATCGAAGTCATGTCAAATCTCTCAAGATGTACCCCCAAATTATATGCAATGGTTGTGTTTCCATCGGCCAAAGTAGAAGTGATCTCTCCGCTAACCGCCTTAGTAGCACTGTCAGTTGCATCTTTTACAAAAACCTCTTGCATTATTGTTAGTGGCAATCCCGTGAGATTTGATATATTGGAAGTTGAGAGATGAATTTTGTCAAATTGCTTAGACATAACTAAATAATTGTCTTGAAACTTCTGCAACAAAGCAAGAATATCGGTAATTTGAGAGTGCACCATAGGGGACTCGGCGGGGGTTCGTGCTTGAAAACGTAGGGCTAACTTCTCTGTGAAATGCTTCCAATCCCAAAATTGTTTGTTGCGATACATCCAACAGAACCAGTCGAGTGCCTCACCATCGATATATAATGAAGGAAGAGGTAGCCAGTATTCCTCATAGAAGCCAAGGAAAGTGAAGTATCGCTTCTCCCGATAAATCTAGTCCTGTGGATTACCGGAACCACTGAATCGATCTAATACCATTACTGCCATTAGAGCACATCAATGAAAGCACCAATGTAACGAACCAGAATTCTCAACAAAAATATATATAATCTGATAGCCAAATTACAAATATAATACTCAAACTACCGAATAACAATGGAAAATACTAAAATGAAGTAACTAAGGCAGAATTTTGCCTTCAGGAAAATTTTCTGCCTTAAAATTCTGTCTTAAGGCAGAGTTTTGAAGGCAAAATTCTGCCTTCTGAATCCAAACTTCTGCCATGCGAATTTTTTTTATTATTTTTTTTTTACTGAGCTGGGGTTCAAGCCCAGAACCTCGGGGTATTAGGTGAAGGGCAAAAATTAAAGATCACCCCAAAAGAAGGGCAATCCGCGCAAAAAGAACCTAAAATGCCCTATTTATCAACCTGAATCCCACACATAACCACTTAATGTGGTATTGGGCTGCTTTGCTACTACTTGTCTCGGCCCATTCATAACATAAAATTTTAAAAACATAAATAAAAATATACATTAGGTTTTTTAATCAATTTAAATACAGTTGAAGTAAAAGTTGGAAGAAGGATGGAGGGTAGTATTTATATTTGAGAGGTGTATGGGCTAATTTATGAGAAATAGTTTGGCAAATATGAAGTTATGGTGAAAATATTTTATCTTGAAAAATAAATTTTCTGCTATTGCTTCTGCTTCTACTTCTTGGAAGAAACAAAATATTTATAAATGATTACATAAAAGTAAACTCAAAATGTTTAGGCATTTTCACCCACATAGGACAGAGCCATATGAGTTTGCTTTTAATTTTGTTATTACTAATCATCATTATACCATTCTCTGCATGTTTTCTTGATTACTGTTATTGAAGTTTTTCAATAACACACACAGATAGTGCTACATTGATCACCATAATACTTCAATGACGCGGGATCTTAGTAGCTCTGATGGTTGGTTACCTGAACTTTCATTTTGTTAGTGAAGGTTCGATTCTCCACCTTGTAATCGCTTCTCATTGGAAAAAAAAATGACGTATACATCTTATACTGTCCAAACTGAACACAATAGGAGTTCGGTTCACTTTAACATTCATACGCAATTGCATGCATATGTTTTCTTCAAAGAAGTATCTTGGACTTAATAGGCATGTCGAGGAAGCTTACCGGGTTTAGATGACTCACCCCGTACTACTTCTGCAATACGTCTGATGATTCATAAGGCTGCACATACAATCCAAGATGGAATTATTATCCCGATTCTGGATTCTTTAATTTTTGATATATCCCTTGTATACGGCTAGTTTGGCCATGTTTATGAATGAAAATATATTTACTTAATAAAAAAAAAATTATCCTAATTTTATGTGGAATAAGGTAATGTGAGACAACTACTTGCTATATTCTCACTTCAAGAAGAGAAGCCAATTCTAGTAAAAACGATGCAAAGAACTAGTCAAGAGAACCATTAATCTGTTCAACATGTCTATCATCAAATTAAGAAAGTGTGTCAATGAGTAATCAACATCCACTGTATCAACGCAAATAAACATAATTTTACACACTCGTCACACCACACAGCAGTAGTTCCAGAGGGCATCTCTGTGGTGACATTCAGCACTCAGCAGCTACTCAAAAGCTGCAGGTCTCATGCTGGTCGAGTTTCGCCAATCTTGTATTGACGGGCATAGCCTTATGCCAGAAGCAAAAAATACATGGAGCACCGAGTTGACTTCGCCTGAAGCCAGAAAATCAGTCTTATTTCTTGAATCATGCTGTTCTCCGCAAAAATATAGCCAACATATAAGACAAGGCAGAATCAACCGACGATAAAGCAATGATAAACAACCCAACTAGAATAAGCGCCAGCGTTGCAGTCTTCAGCTGCAGCAAGTAGAGAAAGGAATAGTGTATTGTTCTCAACCCAAAAAAATAAAAAAAAAGGGAGCATTCTTTGAAACTAAAAATTAGCTTATTCCACATAATAGAATCTCAAGAACTAAAAAGTTTGGCCAAAATAATTTGTCCCTTCGTCAGACAAAATGGATGATTTCTAACAATTAGCTTCTGAAAGTCAAAATAAAGCAGTGCAGAAACTTCAAAAGGCGCCACACTTATCCAAAAATCCTTCTATTTGAAAAGCCATGGCTCCAGCTATTTTAAGGTAAACTTGGATATCAACACACTTTACTGTAATAATCCATATGCGTAGTGCAACAAATGAAATGAGAAACTTAAACTTGACATAAAGGAAAATTAACAAAAACTACCAGCATAATGATTCAACGCAGGGTTAAATGCACCAGCATATGACATTATCTCCCTTCAGAAGAACAATAAAGTACCAATCCTCATACAGCAGAGGTTAAATGAAGAATGAACAATCAATAGCAAAATGCAAGCCAGCAAACAGACTGTTTCGAGAAGCGACCACTGTTACCATAAATTTATGCTCCGCGCCGAAAATGCTGGGTAATTCAACACAGGGGCGGAGCATAAATTTGTGTGTAAAATCCACTTAAAATTATAACAAATAGTGGATATGAACCCATAACCTTAAAAATATAATAGGTTCAATCCTAAGTACTCTAGAGGTTGAACCCATGAAACTTAAATCCTGGATCCGCTTCTGAATTTCAACAGTGCAATACTTATGAAACAATAGATGAATTCAGCACAGGATTCGTTGCATGACAGCAACAAATAAGGAAAGTAAGTTCCGAAAATGCTATTCTGTATGGGATAGATGCTGTACAACAACAATTATGCCTCAATCCGACGCTAGTTGGGGTCCGCCATATGATCTTCACTGTCTATTTCACTCCCTCTGGACCCATGTCATTTTAATACTCAATTACTTATCTGCTTTAATACTAGAAATTCTCTAAATTTCAACAGATGCAAATCTTTGACAACATCAAAATGATCCTAGCAGACCTGATATATCTGAAAAGATGAAGGGCAACAGTAAGTAAATCACAGGAGGCAAAGGACTATAAATTTTCTCCCCACAAATCTTCTCATATCACACGTCATTGATTAGATCCACCACCTTACTATATCATATATCTCTAAGTCTTCTTTCCAAATCATCTTTTCCACTCTGCTAACAACGAAGATGTCGATAATTGCCTTTTACGTAAATATGAAGGATGAAAAATAACTATGGTATGGGTCTAATCCAGAATTTTTCCTTCTAAATCCAATGGGATTAAATGCAGAACAACATACATCCAGCTGAACCAACTAGGTGAAGATGGAATGCAGGCATGATCCGGAAATTAAGACAGTCTAGGAGCCAAAATAGGTTCTAGCAGCAAGTAGCAGAGAGATCTAAAGGACTAAGAAAGAGGAAAGAGCGAAACACTGAATGGAAATTGATGACTTAAAAGTATCCCAAGGTATACTCCATTCTGGTCCCCTTCTTCAACTTGTCAGTTTCCTCATCACTTGCATTAATTCATTAGAAGAAAATATTTTAGATCACAACTATATGAAATTTATTAAGAGCTGCTGCTATTAAATATAAATGTCCTCGTACTATGGATTCACCAATGCGATATCTCAGGTGTAGCAAAAGAGAAAAAGATGAATACGTGATCTTCCTTTCCTTCTTGTGTGTCTCTTTAGGTGTCCTTGGAATGAGCAGCTCGCTATGCAGTGTTGTCACACAAAATAAGCACGCCGCCCGCCTGCTGGCCGGACGAATCGAAGTTATCTTCCGGTCATCTATCCACCCAGTCAAAAGCAAAAAACACAGCAGAATCATGCATCATATATAAAAGGGTTGACTGTTGAGCGGCCTGAGATATTTACACTCTTTTAGATATCCTAATATACCTGCTGTTAGACCTATATTTAACTCATCATATTTCCTCACTTGAAACCCAATTATGTGATTTACAGGTGGACTTCAACGGCCAATTACAAGAGTGAAACTAAGACAGCCAGAGGTTGGCTCTAAAACCTTGACGACCAGTGATATTGTAGATCCTTTTAGATGCTCTTTTATACTATGGGACACCATATATAACTTTAACAGCAACCTACGTAGAACTGAAGAAATGCGAACTTTACTTCATAGGACAATACTTACCTTTTTATTTGAATTACCGCGGAATCACTAGCAAGACAAACTCTAAGTTAGTCCCCTTACACTGAGTGGAAGTTACGCCACCCCAGCGGGAGCCCAGCTCGAAGAAGACAAAAGAGAGCATGTTATCACAGACCTCGATACAATCTAAGCTCACATGAGGCACCTAACCTAATTACCCCCTCACCCCCTCCGGTAGATACTGTCTCGTAACAGACCCAGCTTCACCAGAGTGTGACTTTGACACAATCAGGCACTTCTTTTGATAAGTAGACTCAGTCAGCAACTTAAACCTTAAACTATGCACAGCCCCACGATGTTAGGAAGCTTTTGTAGATGTTGGATAAACTTGAGTACTCTAATGCAAGGCGAAGAAGGCTATAAATCTAAAAGATCGATTTTAGAATGTTAGAAAATATATTGTGTAGTAAGTTACCTTTACCTAAAAAAAAAAAAAAAATACTGTGTAGTGACACAAACCTTTAGTACAAGGCTTAGTGAGTCAATTCACTACATGTTTGCCACGACTCACTTATATGGCTCTAATGCACTAAATTGTTGGTTATGGCTAGTGCAAGACTTATTTATGAGTCTCCAGAGACTCTATAACCCTTAAGTCAAATGCAAAAGGCCCTAAGGTCAATTAGCCATACCCTTGATCAACATGGCCCTATCTAGGCGCCTCTGGTGCTTTTGGACACTTTCATAGAGCACCAGCCTTCTATTGCACATCATGGTGCCCTCTCACGCAATCTAGAATCTTCTAGGGCCACACCTTGAGCATCCAACGCCTCAAACTCTGGCACTTGGCCCGTCGTACTTGTGCACTTTAGATGCTTCTAGGCATTGCCACGAGCCTCATCTTACTGGGGTGCTATAACCTCCTCTCCTCGGTGCCATGCCCTGCTTGAGTGCTTGCCTAAAGCATGGGCCTTGCACTTCCTATAGAAACCTTACATGATGAATGTTCCCAAATGGAAACCTCTTCTTGGACCAACATCACAATGCGTCCCAACCACGCCTCCATGTCGTTGCATTCAATGGCTTCCTTATTCTTCTCGGCTCCATCATTGGCCACCTCGTGAAAATTGTGGCATGCGAAAAATTGCATGTTTGTTTCATCTCATGACACTCTTCAACCTAATGTAGTGACACTCTTGGCACAAGTTCCTCCCTTACTATGCCTCGCATGCATGGCAACAAGTACCTCCATCACATAGGCCTCCAAGGTGTGTACTTGTGCTTATTGAGACCCTTATCCGTGTTAAACGTCCATGTTATCTCACCCTTGAAATCATCAATCTCCAAAGATGCAAATGTTGAATAGTTATGCTTAATGGCTTCTATCCTATGAGTAGCGTCGGGGTTGTGCCAATATGGTGAGGTTAAGAACCCCACTATGACATGATAGCCAAAAAAGAGGCCAACTTAATTGGCTATCTCCACGGATAACTCACTTACTTCTTAAGAGGAAATATACTCTCTTAAAAGAAGCAAACTAAAGCTCAATGCTTTATCTAAAAGATTTACCCAAATTCAAAATGATTTAAATTAAAGCTTAAAGGCTTTTATACAAACTTACAAAAGTTAAGGGAAGGACTAAAAGCCTACTAAAAGATAAGGATACAACTAAGAGATCAGGATGACAACTTAGAAGATAAGAATAACTAAGAGATTAGGATGACAACTAAAAAAATGATAAGTTGTTGCATCATCATATGATAAGCAATTGCCTCAGCATATGATAAGTGACTGCATCAGCAAATGATAAGCTACTGCATCAGCAAGTGATAAGCTTCTGCGTCAATAAGTCAGGTGAAAGAGGCCCACCTCAAACAAGTTGACCCTTTCAGTAAGGGAGTAGACAGCATTTCCTTCCTACTCCTCAGTTGATTAATGTCCAACTTTAACTCAAGCCCACCTCTTTTGCCCCATGCTACTCCTACTAGACATCTTCGTGCTCTTTTGAGCCCTCCAAAACTTTCTAACACCTCTCCTTGTGCACTTAACACCTTGTGAGTACTCCTCTAGCTCATCTTCTTTATATACCCACATGCAACCCATAAATAACTCTAAACCCTTCCACATGCCAAATACCCCATTGTTGTTGCACCAAACTTCTTGTGCCTTTCTCACCTTGCTATGGCACTATGCTTGCCAAGAATAACTATATTGGCTGAGCAAAGCGCCTCGTTTCTTTAGAAAACTCGGGGATGATAGGACCGTCCCTCTACCCTTCTCCAATTAAATAATAGAGTTAGTTCGATTGGCGCAGGGCTCGAACGTGTGACCAAACACACAAGTCCCTCAGCCTTTGCCAATTGAGCTAATCCCTGGGGGCGCTTGAGCAAAGTACCTCGTGCATGCGCTTTGTCCTCCAAAACTGCCTTACCTCATATGTGTTCCTCCTTGGCAACATATTCTAGGGCTAACGCCACCCTTGCACTCCATGGCTAGCTCATTTTACTTGGCACATTGACACAAGAGCTTGTCACATGTTGATGCAGCAACTTATCACTTGCTGATGCAACCGCTTACCATTTGATTATGCAGTAGCTTATCACCTTCTCTTTTTGTTGTCATCTTTATCTCTTAGTTATTATTCATATTTTTTAAGTTGTCATCCTTACCTCTTAGTTGTATCCTTCTCTTTTAGTAGGCTTTTAGACTCACATTGGTTGGTGAACCTCTTGATTTAGCTTTTATAAGCCTATATAAAGGCCCTTAAGCCTTAATTTAGATCATTTTGAATTTGAGTAAATTTTTTATATAAAGTTTTGCGCTTTAGTTTGCTTCTTCTAGGAGAGTGTTTCCTCTTAAAAAGTGAGTTGTCCTTGGAAAAAGCCAACCAAGGTGAAAATCTCTTTTGGCTATCGTGTCATAGTAGGGTTCCTAACCTCACCAATATTGGCGCACCCCCGACTTTCTAGCATCACACATCCTTGGCCACCTCATGGACTTCATTGGGAGTAGAAAAATTGAAGTTCTTAGCATTTTTTCCATCCTTAAGGTATGCATCAATTTTTATTCCATCTCATTTTGTGATTTTTCCCCTAGTACATACATCATTTTTTTATGCATGATATAGTTAGTACTTGTTTTAATATGTCACCTAATTTATGCATCATTTTTTTATTTGCACCGTATCCTTTGCAAAATCACAAAACATTTCATATCTCAAGGACAACACAGGAATAATGCATGACAATGTCATTGTAGCAACTACTGAGAACTATATAAATATATAGGTTCATATCCTATTCCCTTTTTAGCATCTCCAACTCTTTTCACAAAGACATGTCCTTCAAGGACTTCCCAATTAAACTTGTGCTAAATATTTTGTTTTTCAGGTCGATTAAGTACTTCTGAAGATAGAAAGACCTCTGAATAAAAAGATGACGAATTCTGCGAAGGTGTTCCAAAGGATTTCGAAAATCAAATAATCGTAAGTAAATGTGGATATAATATGGATTAAGAGAATTGACGAAGTTAGTGAGGTGAAGATAAAAAACGGATGAAAACTTGGGAGAACCGTATTATTCCTTTATGAATGTGAAAGAAATGCCATAGATAGGGCACAAGCTGAAAAATGGCGCATACATTAGGTGGCAAACCTAAAAGGAATCAGGATAGGTACAAAACAGAAAGTCGTTTATGCTAAGGACAAGTCGTAAAAAGAAATAAAAAGTATATACAAATCCAAGAAACATGACGTACATTAGGGGTGCAAAATTCAAAACATTCAAGCATGCCCCTCGCTCCCATGGATGTCTTACCTCAGGCATGTCCCCGTGCATGCTCGCACGCCATTGCACTCCATGGTTGCCTTGTCCACTTGGCCCCACCCTTAGCCATCTCATGGCCCTTAATTGTGGTGTTTGTAGTGGTTGTGAAAATGGACCACGAAATGTACAGGAGCATTTCCTATTATTGTATTGCATCAAAAATAAAGGTTACATTGCCTCCACATGTCAAGTTCGACAGCTAGCCCAATAAAGGCCATTTAACTATTTTTAGCACTTGTGATTTCGTCTTGATGACTAAGAGTTGAGAATGCTGAAGTAACGAGCCAAATGTAATGTACAGTTGGTTAATCCAACGCAACAAGTACACAGAATGAAAACAACTTGGTGTAACACACATTATCAGCACATTGCATTGGCCACATACGACAACAGAAGGGAAATTATAATTAGCAAATAGAAAGAAAATCTTTTACAGACTAACCGTGCTTTGAAATCCAGGCCATTCTATGTACTTCAGCTGAGTTGGCTGCTCAGCCAAGAATAGTAGTATAGATTTTGCAGTCCTGAGCCATTAACAAATGAAATTTCACAACAGTATCAATATATCATCAAAAACAATTTATCTAGTTAAACTATTAAAATTCATATTATTAGAGGATCTTATAGTATCCATGCAAATTATTTATTGGAAATGGATATCCAAACCAAGGAGAAAATATTGGAGAAACTACTAAAACCTCAAGTAATTAGATCAAGATGCACGATGTTGATTCACGAATCAACCAATACGATGAAGTCATCAAAACCAATACAGACCTTGAAAACGAAATCTCATATAAAGAAGATCTCAATATCTATTTCTCTGATGGAAATTGAAGAAATAATTAATTTGATAAAGGGATTTGAGGAGCTTGTAGCTCCAGAAAGTAAATACTAGGCAAATGAAAAGATCTAACATCAGGTAAGTTGAAATCTTCCCTCTCGCCTACCTATACAGTTTCACTTGCAGAAAATGTGTTATGCCGATGCTCTAGTTTTTACACACACACATCTGTAATTGACGTACCAGATAGCTTGCTTCATAGAATTTATCAAAAATGGTTCCTCGTCGTCATTGACACTAGATTGATAGTTTCTGTCTACAAATGAAGCACATTTGACAGCATGACCAGCTAGAGATAAATGTGTAATGCTTCTACCAGGCACCTGCAGATACCAAAAATCCAAGTTAATAATGTATTTATTATTAAAATAGAAGAAAAATTAAATAAACCCTTCAACCTATCAAAAGAGAACAAAATAAACCTTTCTAAACATGGGGTGAACGCAATCATGACTTTTGAGTGTGCTCCTCCTGTAACTCACAGTACGGGATGGTAATCTTGGATAGACTCCATCAATTTTGGGGCATAAGACACCTAAAGCGAATTGACTTCAGTTAGATTGATTGAAGCCACAAAGAGCCAAACCACATGTGTGATGGAGAATTGAACCTGTAACTAGATCCGAACGCCAGCTGGAAATACTGACCATTTCACTGATCAGACGTTTGTTAACTTGCACTAGCAAAAATCTCAGAACAAGTGTCTGAAGAGTGCAAAAAAGGGGTTGCAGCAATGAATCATTCGACATCGAAAGAGACCTACTAATGTTACTCATACAGCTCAAAAGCACAGTCATATAGTAATCTATAGTGATGAATAATTGCATTGAAAATGTGTAACATTAAATAACGAACACTTTTGAATACCCTTTTTGGTTGAAATTATTTTGAAATAAAAGAACTACGCATCAAGGATGATCCATACAATTACAAGTTATGCAACTTCACATCATACACCAATAGGACTTGTTAACTTATTTAAGGACTTGTTAACTCGTCTTGCTATGAGCCGACGGTCTCCTAGAAACAGCCTCTCTACCTTCCCAAGGTAGAGGTAAGGTCTGCGTACACATCCCAGACCCCACTTGTGGGATTACACTGGGTATGTTGTTGTTGTTGTTGTTGTAAACAAAGTAGCCGAAACCAGAGATATGCATACACAACACACACTGTCAATAGTGGTGGCAAATGGGTGGGTTGAAAATGGGTTGCACAAAAACGGGTTACAACCCATTTCAATACAGGTAAAAGTGGGTCGGTCAAAAACGGGTCTGACCCATTTTATCCATTTTATATGTGAGTGGAATTTTGTATTGACTATTGCTTATTTACTAACATCAATTCTTGAGTAGGAATTGATGCCAGATATCGATTTCGTAACATATTTGTCCAATGATGAATTACTCCTATGTTCTTTCCTATCATAGTGGTTATCCCAGAGTTTAACTTTAAACCCAAATTAGATACTGTATGATTGAACTTGTGTATGTCAATATTTTGAGCCAATGACTTGTCACTATTGGGCTCATTTTGCCAAGCATTAAACATACATAACATGAACATCAAAGCAGAAAAAATTGGCAAGTTATAAAAATATTTCCTCCTTCGTGACCTTATTTCTTTTGTTTTTTTTTTTCAAGAGAAACATTCAAAAATAGCTACTACTAATTACTATGTCGTATGCCATCACAATTTTGGGACCAAATTAAAATCATTATTGCAACGCAAATTGCAACTTACAGTGCCGGAGCAAGTTCGCAGACCAAGGTAGAGACTGGTGCCGAGAAAGAAATTGCACGGCTTGGCCTTCAAATGGGCTGGTCTTTGAATGGGCTAGTTTTTAATTTTTGTCCTTCAAAATCAACTTACGTATGTCGTTACATAAATTCTTTATGCCCAGTGTTACATAAATTCTTTAAGGACAAAAGTTATGCATGGAATAACTTGTACTCCTTCTGTCTCATTTCGTATGAAGGTGTTTGACTTGACACGAAATTTAAAAAATAAAAATAAAAACTTTTGAAATTTATGATCTAAAATAAATCATATAAATTTATGTGGCTAGAAATCATTTCATGAAGGGTAAAAAAGTAAATTTAAAGTTGAATGATTACAACATATATAAAGATGTCATTCTTTTTAGACTAATTAAAAAGGAAATAGCGTTATATAAATTGGGTCGTAGGGACTAAAATATTATAATACAAAAATGTAAACTTTTGTCCCGCAAAATAAATTATTTTACCTTGAGGGACAAAAATTAAAAACCGTTACAAAAGGGAAAATCAAATTTATGACTGGCAGAGCATAAATTCTTTAAAGGTGCAGAGCATAATTTATAAAATATTATAATGCAAAAGTATAAACTTATGCCCCACATTATAGGGCGAAAGATTAAAGACCAACACAAAAGAGGAGCAAAAGTGACAATGACCCATTGGGATCTGTTAATTTTCAACAGTTGAATTTTGTATTGCCTAATGCAGCCCAAGCAAGTTCTTTTTGTCATTCGGAGGACCGCAGCTTAAGATTAGGGTTGTTCACGGTTTTGGTTAAAATCAAAACCAAATTGAAAATTTAACCAAATCGATTAAAAAAATCTACATTTGGTTTGATTTGGTTTGGTTTGGTTTTAAATTTTAAAAATCGATAATATTTGATTTGGTTATGGTTCTATTAAAAAATAACCGAACCAAACCGATAAATTATATACACAAATTTTATAATTATTTATATGTATAATAGTAGTTTTTCATAAATAATTATAAATATTTTATACCTTTTAATCATTGATTTGATTTTGGTCTACTTATTTCACATGAATGTTTAAGATCCGTGATTTCTAGATGAAAGAATGTTATTTAATGTAATGGGGGAGTTGTTGCCTTAACCATTTACTCCCACTGTAACTTGAGTAGTGAAAATGTTTCTATGATGTATGTTTCACCTTAAACTATAAATAAAAGTTATCGTTTGAACCAATCAAAAAAAAGACATGTTTTTTTCAACTTTTTAATGTTTTACTGATAAGTCTCCTGGTTGCTAGTCAACTGAAAAATCGAATCAAACCGAACCAAACCGATAATAACCAAACCGGTGGTTATTATTTTATTTGGTTTGGTTATGGTTTTAGACATTTAAAAACCGGCTAAATTGGTTTGGTTACAGTTTTAATCAATAACCGACCCAAACCGAACCATGAACACCCCTACTTAAGACATACCAAAATATTACAAAGTATTTAAAGTTTATTCGCTTCATAATCGGATACCGATTTGTGAGTCTGAAGTTGAATTTCGTTGTTCTAATACCGTATCAGTATATGATATATACCATGGGGGTATCACAGAGGACTGAAGAGTGTTTTTGTTCAAAAAATGAACTAGTCCTCCATGATAACTGTCACGACCCAGCTAGGGGCCGCGACGAGTACCCGGGGCTAACCACCGAGCACCGCCTGTTCTATCGCTCATTTTACTCATTTTATACCTTTTTTATCATCTTTATACTCATAGAGTAGGAAAAATCATATCTCGTATGGAAACATAAAATACTTTCATGTACATGTGCCCTTGGGCTAGCAAAACAATATATATAGGTATAGATATACAGCAGCGATCTCGTGAGACCATCTAACCGGCACTGCGTATCTACGAGCCTCTACTGGGGAACTGAACATAGGGACGGGACAAGACCCCGTCGTGCCCAAAATACATATACAAGGCTATATATATACACAAAAGAATAGCCATAAGCGCCTCCGGGACAATGGAGGGCTTCCAATCGGCTGACAGCTACTACGGATCTGGATCGAGCTCTCCTCCCTGTCTACCTGTGGGCATGAACACAGCGTCCAAAGAAAACGGACGTCAGTACGAATATTGTACTGAGTATGAGAGGCATAAACAATGAAGTAAGACAATGATATAAAGAGGATACTCATATGGAACATCGGAATCTAACTCCCAAGTATAAGAAAACAAATCATGATGTTTTACTCATGCTCATCATCATATCATATCATATATGCATCATGTATAAACTGCCCGTCCATATCGGATCGGTGTGATAATCATAACATGAGCCCGCGTCCAGGCCTCCCGCGTCCGGGGTAACATCTCATGCCGCCCACTAGTGGTGTCTGCCCATGCCATCTGGCCATGGTGTATCGCATAGCTGCCCGCCTTGGCGGTGACTGTCCGGCCAAATAGGCGCGGTGTAATAGTAATATCATCATATGCTCATCACAATATGCTTAACTTATCAGAATACATAGTCTATCGGGGTGACGTAAGGTCGTGATCCCCCGATTGCATTATGGAACAATCATGGACATTCTGCCTCACCTTGAAGGAATTAGCATATAAGGTGAGTGTAAGCGATAAATAACATCATTAGACTTTCTATACTTTAACTCATTACCTTGTGTAGCTAATTATAGACATAGGCTCATGGATAAGAAACAAGTTACGCTATAGGATTCATGCCATTAGAAAGAAGGGACTAGCCTCACATACCTTTGACGTTTAACTAAACTATCGCTCGCTTGTCCTCCTTCGATGTTACGTTTCTACCTTCAAAAAAGGATTCGCATTTACATTAGTTAATCGACTATATGAACGCACTACTATTTCTAGAGACAATTGGGCAGCACTTCCTTTGTTTACACTACTTTTCCCATATTTCATGTCAACTTCCAACACCCACAACAACAATTACAATATAGCAATCAACAATCATCATTCGTATACAATGACCACGATCCACCATTTCTCTTCATTTTCCCCACATTTATGGTTTTGGGTTCACTATCGTATTTTCTCATGTATCACACTTATCTCATGGTTTACATGTCATTTATAACGTAGTCATACTCACAACACACTAACATTCATGATTCAATACAACTACCATTCACTCATTTATGACCCATTTGCTATGCTTTTCTACAATTCGGGTGTCTTAACCTTCCAATACCTTAAACAACATGAAATGGTCATGAAACTTACCTTAGATGATGGTTGAACAAGCTTTGAATGGATTTACTCCTCTAGCACCAAAACCCTACTTCACTCTTTTTTGGAACTTCTTGGTTTGGATGAACTTCACTTGAGTTTCACACACTTTGTTTCATGGATTTAATGTTGTTGATCATTGATTTCCTTGTTATTCTTATGGTTGAAGTGTTTGGAGAATTTTCTAGAGAGTTCTTGAGTGGTGTAGATGAGAAAATTGAAATGAAATGAATGAAAAGGGTCCCTTATAGTAATCACAAAATCTGTTTTTTTTTTTTTTTGAACAGTAGTCGGGATGCACAGTGGTCGTAAACCCCACTTTACGGGTCGTATTCTGATTTACGGTTCGTCCTTTGGTACCGTATTTAAGCATATCAAAACCAGAAAGGCATGCTGGAGATCATGGCAGTTTACGACTCAGTTTACGGGCCATATTTCAATTTACGGTCCGTATTCCATGTTGTTTTTAACCATTTGAAGCATTTGACAGAAAGTTGAAATTTTTGAAAGGTTGGAGGACAATAGCAGTTTACGGTCCGTAAATCACTTTACGGGTCGTATTCCACTTTACGACCAACTGGATCAAAGTGCCAACCTGCAACTTTTCATTGTACGTTCGCGGGGAAATTTCCGAGGTGTAACAATAACCTGTCAGTATATGATATATACCATGGGGGTATCGTAGAGGAGTGAGAAATGACTTTTTAAGAAATGAACCATTCCCCTATGATACCGTGTGTCAGTAGATGATGTATACAATGTGGACATCATAGAAAACTGAATAATATTGGAATGAATCTGTCATCTAAGATGCCCTAACAGTATATGACATATATCAGGGTGATATTATAGAAGACTGAGTGTTCTTATTGAAGGAATGAATCAATCCTCTATGATATTATGTCTGTATATGATATCATGTAGGTATCATAAAGGATTAAGTTATGTTTTTTTTTTCTTGAAGAGATGAACCATTTCTGTAAGATACTCTGTCAATATATGATATATACCATGTTGGTATCATAAAGGACTGAGCATTTTTCTTGAAGGAATGAACCGACAGTCTTGTATGATACTGTCAGTATATGATATATACCATGTGGGTATCATAGTATACTGCAACAGTATACTTCAATTGCTACTGATTTGATATCTTTTTTATTGAATAAAAAATAAAAAAAATAAAGAGCTAAATTAGATTATGAAAAAAAATAGAGAAAAGATTGAAAAAAAAAATGAAATTAGAAAAGGAGAAAAAAAGTAAATAAAATTCACTAGAAATTAAAAAAGAATGATAAATAAAAATACCATAAAAAGTGCAAGAAATTAGATTATGGGGGAAAAATAAGAAATAAAAACAAAGAAAAAAATAAAATAAAAAATGAAAAGAAAGGAGCTAGAATTACATATGGAATCGGATTACGGTGGGAAAAAAGGAAGAAAAAAAAGAAGAAGAAGAAGAAGAAGAAGAAGAAGAAGAAGAAGAAGAAGAAGAAGAAGAAAAGAAAGATAAGTAGTAAAGAAATTAAAAAGGAAAAGAAGAAAAAGAGACATTACCTACAAAAATATAATGGGTAGAAAGGATAAATAGTTTGGGGGCATGAAGGGTAATTATTTTGTGTGTAGTGGGCATTGATGTTCTTTTACCTTGTTTATTGCCCCGCCCAAGACGGAATTGGGATCAAGAAATTGCACGATTTGTCCTTCAAATGGCTGGTCTTTAATTTTTGCTCTTTATATGGCTTGGTTTTTAATTTTTATCCTTTAAAATCGAACTTATGATTGACAGAGCACAAATTCTGAGATATTATAATGCGAAAATATAAATTTATATCCCGAAAAAAAAAATTGTTATGAGGGACAAATATTAAAGACCAACACAAAATAGGAGGCCAATGGCCCATCGTCCAACAATTGAATTTTGTAATGCCTAATCCAGTCCAAGTTCTTTTTATCATTTGGAGGACCGCTAGACATATCAAAATATTACAAAGTATTTAATATTTAGTCGCTTCATAATCGAATACAGATTTGTGAGACTGATGTCACTTCATCCGCCTCTGTTCCCCAGTATTCCTAAGCTCTATTCACTCTCATACTCCGTCTTCAATTCCTCTATTTACTCTTGAACAATGGTAGAAAATACACCTACTTCTGAAAACTCAAACATTGCTGCAACTACAGAAAAGGTAACAATGGATGCAGTCATCCATTTTACATTCACCCATCGGATTCACCTGACATGATGCTGGTGAATATTGTCCTTTCTAGTAAAGGATATGGAAGATAGAATAGGGATATTCTCATAGTCTTATCAGCCAAGAATAAGGTGGGATTCATAGATGGTACTGTCACTCAACCCACTAGTTCATCTGAACTGCAGAAGTCTTGGTCAAGATGTAATGATATGGTTGTATCTTGAATTCGCTCTCCAAAGAAATAGCAGAAAGTGTGCTATATTCCAAAACTGCTAAAGAGATTTGGAATGAGCTTGTAGAGAAATTTGGCCAGAGCAATGGGCCTTAACTCTATCAACTGCAAAAGGAGATTAGTGAGTTAGCACAGGGAAATCTGGACATAACTAGTTACTAAAGTTGTGGAATGAACTTGACAGTCTAGATGTATGTCAATACTGCACTTGTGAATGCTTATGTGGAGGAAAGGAGAAGTTCAACAAATCAGTGGAAGATGCTAGACTCATTCAGTTCCTAATGGGGCTGAATAATACTTATGCTGGTGCAAGAAGCATATGTTGCTGCTTTCACCATCACCCTCTGTCAATCACTCTTATTCTCTTCTAATCGGATATGAGAAGCAAAGAGAAGTACAGCTTTCACAGCATCATCATGAGACTGCTTTTCTTGCTGGAAAAACTCAATACAATGGAAACTCACTTACTGGGAAAACACAGTACAATGGACACAAATCCAACTTTGAAGTTGGACAGTCCAGTGGTCAAAAGTTTAACTCAGACAAAAAGGGATTCTCAGATCCAAGAAAGGGATATCATGTATGCTCTTATTGCGAAAAGACAGGTCACACAGTGGAAAACAAGAGGTTCACATCCAATGCAAAAGGAAGTGCAGCAATGATGACAAATAAGGAAAATGGAAATCAATCAGCCCATGCAGGAGAGAAACCTATGACTCAAGACCAGTTCCATAGCTTCTATCAATTGCTTCAATATGTCAAAATAAGTACCTAAGGAGAACAAGTTTCTCAGGACATTACTAATACCAACTATACTGGTATCCCTATTTCTCTTTTATCTCCTACTTCTTTGCTTCTATCTTCAAATTCTATATCATGGATTGTTGACTCGGGAGCCTTTGAACACATAACATCAGATTCATCTCTCTAATTCAATATTAACACTCTCCCTAAGCCTATTTATCTTAAATTGCCTAATTATCTTACAGTATCAGTATATCACTCAGGTTCTATTGATCTAATGTCTAATTTCACTCTCAGAAATGTGTTATACATTCCTAGAATCAAGTACAGTTTGTTATTTGTTCATAGACTTTGTCTACAATTTCATTTTATTCTAACTTTAAATTCTCTTGGTGCTATCCTGCAGGCCCCTTCATTGAAGAGGCTAGCGGTCCTTGGTAGAGCTAAAGGTGGACTCTATCTTCTTCACACAGTCAAGCCTAAAGTTGCTGGAGCTACAAATAACAATAGGATTCCTAGTGTTTCAGTTTGTAATATGGTTGCTAGCAACCCAGTTTCTAATTCTATTTTGTTTTTAGGTGTTGTTGCGTCTAATGTTCATGTATCGCATAGCAGAATAGGACATTTACCTTTTTCCAATATGAAGAACATTCCAGCTATTCCTTTATCTTCAATAAAATCTGATTGTTTTACTTGTGATATTTGTGCTAAATCAAGACAAGCAAAGTTGACATTCCCTTCTAGTTCAATCCCTTCTACTCACATTTTTGACATAATACATGTTGATACTTAGGGACCTTATAAAATACAAACTCATGATGGTTTCAAATATTTTGTTACTATAGTAGATGACTATAGTGGAGCCGCTCGAATTTTTCTTCTCACTACTAAATCAAATGCTTTCAACATAATGAAGCAGTTCTTCGCAATGACAGAAAGACAATTTAAGACTCAATTTGAAATTCTGAGAACTGACAATGCTCTTGAAATAGGAAGAAGTCACATGCACTCTGATTTTCAATCTTAAAAATGAATCATTCATCAAACTAGTTGTGTTTCCCCTCCTCAACAAAATGGAGTTGTTGAGAGGAAACATAGACATCTACTAGAAATATGCAAGGATTTACTTTTTCAGTCTTCTTTACCAGTCACATATTGGGGGGATTTTTTTATTAACTGCAACACACTTAATTAACAGATTTCCCACAAGAATTTTACACATGAAAACTCCCTATGAACTCCTCTTTGGAAAGCCACTTATTTATTCACATTTAAGGGCATTTGGATGTCTATGTATACTTCCACTCTACCTATTCATAGATCAAAATTAGGTCCCAGAGCTGTCAAATGTATTTTTTGGGATATCCTTTTGGGAAGCAAGGATATAAATTATTGAACTTGGAAACCAAACACATTCTAGTTTCCAGGAATGTCATTTTCTATGAGAATATTTTTCCTATTTGATATAGGCTATGCAGCCACCAAATAATGTATGAGGGACCTAGTTGTGTACTAGTTCCCTTATGCAGTGCAGTACGAGAATCAACACAAGATTTTTATGTGGAAAACTCCTTACTCAAGGAATTAAAAATCACGACCTACCCCAGTAGGATTTCAATTCCACTAATCGAGCAACTTCAGGTTACAACTCTATCGTAAGCTAGGAATTAACTCCTATAATACCTCACCCTTACAGTAATGCTTATGTAACCTATGAACTTATATAAACTATGAACTAACTCCCATAGTCCCTTAACCCTTGCAATACTCTGATTGTAAGCACCTCCACTTGACTAACTCTAGCCAAGGACCATTAATACACTTAGACTAACTCTAGCCTAGTGTACCACTCAAAAGCTTACAGAAACAAACTTCCATCAAGTACACTTTGAGACTTTTCAAAACACCTATTAGCTTCTAAACAGGAAGAGTAGTTTTCAGTTTAAGCATAAATGAACAAAGATTTACAACAACCTAAAGAACATAGACTAAAGCTTGTGTCTGGATCAGGTTCTTCAACTTGTAGGTGACTTTGTTCTTGAGACATCTTGAGAACTTGTGTCGGCAGCTTTGCACGATTTAGATTAGGTTTTCAAGTCTACTCAATATGTTGCCATCATATTGTATATATAGTGGGAGCATATGGGATGAATAGAGACCACTCTTCAATTTTTCCCTAAAGCATAGGCCAACTCACAATTGTACTTGTGTGCAACAAGTGGCTCGGCTTTATAACTGTCTTTGACGACAGTGCAAGGTGCACAGAGAGCAGATTAAAGACCAGGTCTCTATCTGGTTCTGAAATAATTTGACAATCATCAAAACACGAATGCACTTAGGACTATCACTCTTATTGCATCTAATTTTGTTTCAATACCTACTCCAAGTTCTTATTTTTCGAATAATAGTAAACTGTTTGATATCTCACCTATGCCCCCTATGAATACACAAAATTCCTCTACTGCACATATTTCACCTACTCCATCTAATTCCTCTTCTCCTCTCAATGATCCCTCACCTCCTTCAACTGACCTGCCTCACAGTCCTATTTCCACTAATACCTCTCTTATTCCTATTCGCCAGGATCTCACTCAAATTCCTTCTGCACCTACTATCAAACATTCCACTAGACCTCATCACTTGCTTAAATATCTAGCTGATTATATTTGTAACTTAGTATTTCTCACTGATTTCATTTGAAATTATTTCCTATCTCCCATTACACCTTCTGTTTTTCCTTTCTCAGGTCTTTCTTCTTCCAACCAACCTCTGCTCAATTCCATTTCTTATATTCAAGAACCTACTTCCTTCTCCCAAGCTTGTTTACATCCACGTTGGCAAAATGCAATGGAAAAGGAACTATATGCTTTGGACATCAACACACTTCGGAGGTTGTGGAACTGCCCAAAGTTTAGGAAGCTTTGTCTTCTAAATGGGTTTATAAGGTCAAATACAAACAGGATTATTCTATTGAGAGGTTTAAGGTCCGATTGGTTATTAGAGATGATCCACAAAGGGAAGGCATTTATTTTAATGAAACTTACTCTCCAGTTGTGAAAATGACTACCACAAGATGTTTACTAACAATTGCAGCCAAGAAATAATGGAAAGTATGTCAATTGGATGTCAATAATGCCTTCTTGCATGGTACATTTCAAGAAGAGATGTATATGAAATTCCCTGCTGGTTTATCATCTCATAGTCTTAATCATGTTTGCAGGCTCAAGAAATCCTTATATGGACTTCGACAAGCTTCAAGGCAATGGTATGAAAGATTAACTGGTGCCCTGAACTTCAAAGGTTATTCACATTCTTTAAATGATTATTCACTTTTCTATAAGCAATCAACATGAGAGTTTTCAATCATAGTTGTTTACATTGATGACATTTTACTTACTGGTGATGATCAAGCAGAATTAGACTCAATCAAATCATTTCTAGACTCAAAATTTAAGATAAAAGACTTAGGCGATGCACATTATTTCTTAGGGATGGAAATTATACGAGAACCTCAAGGAACTATTCTAAGTCAGATAAATTCACCTTAGACTTGCTTTCAAAATTTGGATGTTTTCACCTCAGTGTGTTTCTTCTCCTCTTTACCCTTCTTCTAAGCTTAAAATGGATATTGGTGCAGCTATTCCTGACCCCACCATTTCAGATGATTACTTGGCAAAATAAACTTTCTCATTCACACCAGGCCAGACTTATCCTTCACTGTCCAACATCTAAGAGAATTTATACATACCCCGGCACAACCTCATTTTGATGCAGTCATATGATGTCTCAGGTATTTGTTACTATATCCAGGTTTGGAGATTTTCCTCTCTTTAATCCTTCTTTTCATCTCACTGCTTTCTGTGATTCCAATTGGGGTGCTTGTCTCAATTCACGACGGTAAGTTAGTGGATATTTCATCACCTTAGGCAGTTCTCCATTTAGTTGGAAATTAAAGAAACAATCTCTCATTTCTTTATCCTCAGGCAGAGCCGAATACTGGTCCATGCGTAAAGTTGTAGCTGAAACACCTGGCTAGTTCACCTTCTATCTGATTTATCTGTTAATCCCTCACTTCCAATTCACTCTATTCTGATAGTCACGCAGCAATCCAAATCTCCAAAATACCGTCTTTTATGAACGAACCAAACATGCCGATTTGGATTGTCATTATGTTCGCCAACAATACCTTGTTGGACTGATTTCTTTATCATTTGTGCCCTTATTTGCCCAAATTGCAGATGTCTTTACTAAACCCCTAACTGGACCTCACCATCAATCGAATCTGGGCAAGTTGGGGATTGTTTCCGCACCACCCTCTAACTTGAGGGGGGTATTGGAGATCAGTTTACGCACACTCATCTTTCTCACAATCACTCTCAAGCCTATTTTGTTACACCTTGGGAAATTTCGCGCTATCAAGGTCGTAGCCAGCTTAGTATGGGCCTGAGGAAGAGTGAAGTTATGCGAGGATTAAGGAGAAAGGTTATAGTATAAGAGTGTAATAACGGTATACATATGACATCTGGAGATCATATGGGTTGAATTGGTTCATATGTCACTTACCGAAAAGCCCTCGTTGCTGTAAGCTAAGTGGGTCCCACACGCCGGAGTTTTATAAAGGACATATGAAGAGATATATGAGTAGTACATGGAACGTTGAGCAAGTCCTAAGAAGGACCCATAAGCCAAATATGGGCATAAGCCATCCAAAAGGACGATTTAAGGAAACATTTTCGGATGATCTGAATCGGAGGGGCCAAATCGCCATTAAAGAGCTTTCCAACCATAGGTCGTGGACCCTCACACGATATCGGGATCAAAAGTTATAGCCATTCTACGACAGACTGTCTGAGCAGAAAATTTCTGCGGTCCGTCAAATTGACACAGCCCAGCGTCAAATGGTCACAGTGACCCATATTTGACTGGGCAGTTCTACGGACCATTTTGACGGGCCGTCAAAATTGGCGCAGAATTGCCCGACAGGATTTTAAGTTCCACTTTATATAATTTACTCCACTTCATTTGGACATTTCATCTTACCAAATCAAATCCAAAAGCTCTCTAAAAAACCCTCTCTTCCACTCCATAAACTAATCCAAGCCAAAATCCAAGAGAGATTAATTATCAATAAGCAAGAATCAAGATACCCATGTGCTAGGGGTCTTGCTAGGGTTAATAAGCTCCAAGAATTCTTTGGATATTGAAGCTAGGGTTTTTCTTCAAGTGGAGTATTGCTATCCAAAACCCATTCATACACTATCAAAGGTATGTTTTATGATCAATTCATGTTATTTAGAGTATTGAGGGGTTGAAAGACCTGGATTATAGAAGGAAATAGAAAATGGGTTACAAATATGAGAATAGTGACATTTTTGAGTTGTAGCTTAATATGAATCATGATTCTTCATATGTTACGAGTATAGTTATGTTATTAATGACATTTAGAACATGGGATAAGTATTATATATGAGAAAACGCGATAGTGAGCTATATTCATAATTGTGGAGAAATTGAAAGGAAATGGTGAGTTGTGGGAAATGTAGATGAATGATGAATGTTGTTATGAACGTTTGGGAGTTGATATAGAATATGGGAAAAGTTGTATAAACAAAAGAAATGTTGTCCAATTTTCCCTAGAAAATAGTAACACGTTCTTATAGCCGATTAACTAATGTTAATGTGACTTCTCTTGAAGGTAGAAACGTGGGCATTAAAGGAGAACAAGCAAGCGACATATTAGTAACGACAAAGTTATGTAAGGCTAGTCCTTTCTTTCCAAGGCATGAATCTTATGATATGATATCCCCTCCTTCTTCATGATTTTCCTACGTACCAAAAACTATGAGTTTGTAATTATGAAGAGCTTCACAAGATAAAGGAAAGAGATATGCTACGAGCATGACGATACCGACGATGAATATAAGTATATAAGTTCTAAAGTTAGGATACGACATTCTTACGGAACTAATGATCCTTATGTAACTTCTATGATATTATGTTCCCTACCTCTCCATGACCTTCCTACCTTCCGAAAAACTAAGAGTTTAGGATCAGGAATAGCCACGTGAGATAAAGATAAGAGGCATGCTATGAACACGATAATGAAGATGATAAAATTAAGTCTAAATATCCTAGAGTTCATGGTATAATGTTTCTACAAAGCTAGCGACATTAACTATGATCTATTGGTGTTGCTTGTTGTATACACTCACCTTATATACTAATTTCTTCAAGGTGAGGCAGACTATCTATGAATGCTCCATAATGTAATCGGGGGTTCTCGACCTTATGTCACCCCGACATTGTTATAGATTGTCCATAAGCCGTAATGCACGTCCTATGACCAATGTTCCGAAAAAATTACGAGTCTATGTTCATAGAGGATTTCATATGAGATAAAGGTGAGAGATATGCTATAGAAACAATAATGGTAATGATGAGCCTAAGCCTAAAAGATTACAAAGACTATCATACGATACTTATACGAAATTCGTGCTACGATTATGATGTGATTTTCATAGATTGTCTTTAAATTTAAATGTGTGCATTAAGGAAAGGTTCTGATACGTCTATAAGATGTATGTGATGACAATGATGATGATAAGATGTACTGATCCTTGTTATGATGTATGTGATATGGTCGAGCCATTACGTGGCCGAATACGGAAGATATGTAGGTGATACTATCGAGCCACTACGTGGCCGAATACGAATATTGTCGAGCCCCTACGTGGCCGAATACGGATAATGTTTTATGTGTATGAGCAGATACGGTACTACGACGATGAATTATATGACATAATGATGTATACACTATGATGATTCATATACGACGATTATGTATATATGATATATGTATGAAATGTATTCATCCTTAAAGGTCGCGCAGGTTTTACCTTCACCTTATGACTTATAATTTCTCTATTATGTTTATTTCTTTCATGCCTTACATACTCAGTACACTATTCATACTGACGTCCATTTTCTTTGGACGCTGTGTTCATGCCCATAGGTAGACAGGGAGACGGCGCAGACCTATAGGAGCTACCAGCAGATTTTCAGGAGCACTCCATTATTCCGAAGGTGCTAACGGGGTTTATCCTTTTGTGTATATATATATATGTATATGTATTTTGGGCACGACGGGGCCTTGTCCCGTCCATATGTCTAGCACTCCAGTAGAGGCTCGTAGATATGCAGTGTGGGTCATATGGTCTCTCGAAGTTGCTATTACGTATATATGTATATATATATTGTTTTGATAGTCGAAGGGCGTATGCATATAAAAATCAATTATGTTTTTTTCAAAACGAAAAATGATTGTCTTATGATTATGAGTTATGAATGGTAAAAGAGCGTAAATGAGTATGACGAGTAATAGAACGAGCAGTGCTCGGTGGTTAGCCCTGGATACTCGTCGCGGCCCCTAGTCAGGTCGTGACATATTCAATTTTGCAGAAACAAAAGGAAGAAGATGAAAAACAAGGATGAGGATTTTGAAGTTTGAAGTCGATATGCTTGTTTTCCCACCAAATGAAAATACCGCATCCACCGCTTGATTTAAGCTAAATGTTTTAATTTTGGACTAACACGTGGATGGACAGCTGGTACACAAATATGGACAGTTGTTACATAAATATCCAGCTTTATATAAATAGTTGATTTTATAATTTTCTTTCATGAGAAAAGACATCATTTAACCCCTGAACTTGGCACAAAAACTCACTTTAGCAACTAAACTTAAGTTGTATTTATATACCCCCCCCCCCCCCCCTTAACAAATTTCACCTTAATTAAATACAACCCCAAATGCTAACGTGACAAAAAAAAATAATTAAGAGAGTGAAAAACAAAAAAGGTGGACCTGCTCATCTATATATATATATTATTATAAACTAAAAAAATAAAATAAAGATTATATAATTAAAAAATAAAATAAAAATAAAAACCATCTTCTTCACAATCCCCCTCCCACTCCACAGCCCCACCCACCATTTTCTTCCCACTCCACAGCCCCGCCCACCATCTTCTTCACAACCACCCCCCACACCACAGCCCCGCCCCCACCACCTTCTTCTTCTTCACCCCACAACCTCGCTCCCACCACCTTTTTCTTCTTCAAAACCCCTCACCCTACCCCGCAACCCCACACCCGCCACCTTCCTCCTCCTTCTTCTTCACAAATCTCTCTTTCTCTCTATATTCTCATCATTTTTTTCATTCCATTTTCACCATTTTTTGGTTGCTTCATTTTGATTTTTGTTTTCTTTCAAAAATAAAGTTATGGAATAATGGTTATGGAAGAAATGGGTTTGCTAATAATAATACAAATAATGGCCAACAATAACAACCAATTTGGACGAATTTAAGTGTAAGTGGGACTAATCTGAGAAGGAGTTGGATGTGATTTGTTGGGGGAGATGATGGTAGTGGTTGTGAGTGTGGGTTAAAGATGGTGGTGGTGATTTATTTTTTTTCTTTTAAGGGCAGTTCGTCCAAACTAATAATGGCCAACAATAACAACCAAAACAATCAATTTGGATGAATTTCAGTGTAAGTGGGACTAATTTGAGAAGGAATTGGATGAAATTTGGTGGGGAGATGATGGCGGTGGTGGTGGGTGTGGGTTAAAGATGATGGTGATGATTTTTTTTTTGAAGGGCAGTTCATCCAATTTGGACTGATAACAATAATGATTTTTTTTTGCGGTGGTGGCGGCGGTGGCGGTAGCAGCGGCGTAGTGATTGCTAAAAGTAGAGTGAGGATGAGGAGAAACAAGAAAAAAGAGAAAAGGGAGAAGAAGAAGAAAGAGAAAGAGAAAAAATAATAAAATAAAAAATAAAAATGAAGTGTTGGTAATTTTGACATGGCAATGTCGTGGCAATGATGTGGCATTGACGTGGCAATGATATGGCGAGAGTGTAATACACCTCACATTGTGAGAGTGGTAATATTTTTTTAGGGTGGAAAATAATTGAAATGAAAGTTGTTAAGGGGGTATATAAATACAACTTAAGTTTAGTTGCTAAAGTGAGTTTTCGTGCTAAGTTCAGGGGTTAAATGATGTCTTTCTCTTCTTTTGTTAATTAGATATTTAGTTTGTTATGCACATGGCAAATAAGAATAGGACAGGTGTACAGAATAGATGTCACGACCCCCAAATTACTGATCGTGCAGGCACCTACCTTATCCCACCTGGCAGGCGAACCCTTACCACGATACTCCCTTCATAAAATCGTTTTATCATATAGTACCAACAATATTGAATAAAATAAGTAAATGAAATGCCTTTCTAGTAAAATTCACACCTTATAATTTTAACAATACACATTCTCGGGACCTGTCTAGAGCTTCTATGACATACAAGGATGGTCAAGTAAAAAAATAAAATAATGATACAGCTTCTGTCTGGGAGAAGATACACAAAAATTGTCGGAGGATATCTACCGCTGCAACACACTCAAACCTCAAAGCAATAACCTCACATCTACACCCCGAAAAGAATGTAGAAAGAGTAGTATCAGTACACCACACGTACTGTTAAACATCATAGGCCGACTAAGATTAGTTCATGCAATATAACATAAAATTAATCAGAGTAAACATATTTGTTCAATCACGATTACACTTATTAACTATTCCCACTAAGTAACAGTTTATCATGAAATTACTCGAAAACCCTCTATCACTATCACTTACGTAATCACATATAAAGGACTAATGTAATCCAACAGCCTCGTCTATTTTGCATACTCTCTACCACTCCATATCTCGAAAATAAGAAATCGGGACAACTCTTCATACCGATTCGTCCTATCGAAACTGATTAACATTCCCCTTTATTTCCCACAATATAGCGAACTTACTAATTAACAGACAGACACAATGATATAACGATTCTAGACAACCCTCAGTTGCTATCTACTTACAAACTATTCCTTATAACAAAAATCAACAACCTATGACAACCGACACCCAATTTTACGTATTTCATTCTTAGCCTTTCCTGGCGTAGACACTAAATTCACGAAAAATCACAACTACTTTGCTACGAAGGGATTCAACTCTGAAATCTCGAAAGTGAGCCATACCTTAATATAATGCCATGAGACTCGTGAACACCATCAACAGAGAGTGTATATATATACACACACACACACACATATAAGAAAATAATTACGAAAGTACAGCGAAATAAATATACGAATAGTCATGACCTGCAAGGGACCCATGGTGTCCATGTACCACTCATTGCAGAACGAACCTCGGACCACGAGTTCATAACAAGGTCACATCGTGACCCCCTATCAAATGTTCCTTACATAGATGTATGAGTTCCATATTCAATTATTATCAATATTATCCATCACAATATATTATTAGTAATTTCCATTACCAGCTATTAGACATAATGTCTTAGTCGAACATAATCAAATCATAAACACGAAGTGATGCCAGAATCAGTGATGTACCAATCGAATTACCACAAGTCATACTAGAACTCAATATTAATTATGCATACCCACAACGGCAAATACTAGAGTAAAGAACGCGCCACCTAACATATCTTAATCCAACCTATACTAAGACTAATTTGCAACCAAATCAAGCCCAACCCTCCTACACCTTCCATGATTACACATGCAACACTAATATCCCTCTTAGAACAATTAGCTAATTTTTATCACTACTACAAGCCTTTTTTTAATGCTAACAATGTCAACCTATCGTATGTCCAACTGAACTTCTTGTCCAAAGACCTAATCATGCTTTCTCCCGTCAATTCTACGTCATAAATACATTTCATAAATCAAAGTCTAAATCAAGTAAATCATAACCTACCTCAATGGGGAGCAGCTATCACGGGCGCCGTGAAGTCTCCTCCTATCGTAGATTCCGAACCGAAGCCTTGACAGCAAATTCTAAGAATTCCATGAAGCCGAGAACAAGAGTCAAAATCAAGCATGCATAATTAATCTGTATTCCGAGATGATTAATGTTTCTATGTCGTTTACGGACAATTCTCCTTTTATTAATTATGAGGGACAACTTACTACGGGCAAGATTTTCTTTATGAATTCTTAGCAATAAAGATGGTTGAGGGCTTACCTTGATGAAGTCTCAGAATGTACCATCAAATATCTCCAGAAGGCAGCCTAAAATAATGTTTTGAGGAAAAGAGGAACCAAACCCCAGAATAGGGCTATATATATTTTTCTAAATTTCCGCAACCTTCGTTGCAGTGATGGTCTCTTCGCTGCAACGGGCTCGCTGCAGCGGTCACTGTACCGCGGCGGCGAAGGTTTTTGTCTGGGCCCACGAATTTTGATTTCTTAGCATTTGATCACGATTTCAATTTTACGCAACATTTCTAAGTGAATTATCCTTTATTCCACATAAAGCTTGGTTTTTGAACATGGTCCGCACAAGGTTTTCAATAACGACCAAGCGGGTCATTACAATAGAAGCTTCTTTTATTCCTTGTATTGTGTATATATACGTGTACCAAGATTGAAGAGAAAAGACATCATTTGACCCTGAACTTGGCATGAAAACTCAGTTTGGAAACTAAACTTAACTTGTATTTATTTAACCCCCCTTAACAACTTACGTTTTAATTATTTTCCCCCTCTAGTGGCCCAGACCAGGTGAGGGCTGGGTATTGTTAGACACGCGCGAGCTAATTGATCCACGTCATTATTTAATTCCCCAACTTATTTTTACCCGTCCCCACATAAAAAACCCGACCCAGCCCCAATTAACCCGACCTATCCCAAACAAAAGACCCAACCACGGTTCCCAATCGACACTTTTTCCCCTTTTCACTACACAACCAAACCTCCACACTACACAAACCAATCATTGCAAAGTTAAAAACCCAAAATATACGTAAATCTTATCGTTTCTAAGTGATATTGAAGATTAGTTAGCCATAAAGGTACACGATTCTTGTTTTTCTCGTTAGGGTTTGTCTAGATTTCGATTTTACTGTTTTTCAGTTGCAAAAAATTTATCTTTAACTTTGTTTTTTTTTTGGTGTAAATGGTAACTGAATCTTGTAATTTTTCATTTGTTTTCAATTTTAAGTTTTGTGAAGAAAATGGACGATGTGTTTGTGACTTTGAGGTTTAACCACGGAGGTAATTTAGAAAAAAACCCTCGTATTAAGTATGTTGGAGGTAGTGTGCTAGATTATTTTGATGTTGATCTTG
Organism: Lycium barbarum; assembly: GCF_019175385.1. Taxonomy (NCBI): domain Eukaryota; kingdom Viridiplantae; phylum Streptophyta; class Magnoliopsida; order Solanales; family Solanaceae; genus Lycium; species Lycium barbarum. Next base: position 23,384,047 of record NC_083341.1, read on the forward strand.
ATAAATTCTCTTATTTTGAACTTGTTTACTATGTTAAAGAAATCGGTTACAATGTTCCATCTTGTTGTGTATATTAGACCACTTAAATGTCGATTTGCAGTAGAAGTTAAAAGTGATAGGGACATTATTGTTATTGCACCTCAATTAAAAAACGGAGATATTTTTGTAATTTTTGTCACTCATCTTGTTGAGGAACCTATTGTGGTCCCCCCTGCTCATCCACCTATTACCCCTATGGGTGGGGAATCTTTTACTGCTTTTGATAACCCCACATGTGAAGATATAAATGAAAAGGTTGGGGCAGGTGAGGGTAGTCAAACATTTGGGGGTAGTAAAGGCTTAGGGTTTGAAGAGGCTGCTGGTCTTGATGAACCCTTGGGTAGGACTTCAGCTGCTACTGCAGCTACTACTACTTCAGCAGTTGCTGATGATGATGATGATTCTGACTTAGAAAGTGAGAATGAATCTGAGGAGTCTGAAAATGTAGTGGTAGAGGAAGGTGAAGAGGAAGGTGAAGAAGAAGAAGAAGAAGAAGAAGAAGAAGAAGAAGAAGAAGAAGAAGAATTTGATAGTGATGTCCATGAGGAGGATAGGAATCTAAGGAAAGATAGGGTGGCTGTAAAATCAAAAAAGAAGAAAGAAAAGGCTAAGAGATCTGAAGGGATAGATTTAGGGCCAAAGGGTGTAGATATGGGACATGATGAATATTTATCTAGGAGTAAGAGTACATTTGAAGGGAAATTGGGTGAGGATGAGCCATTTCATGACTCAGATGAACCTGTTAGAGTTGAAATAGAGACTGATTATGATGAAGGTGTGGTTGAAAAGCCTACCAAAAACTCAAGGAGACCAAAAAGAATTAGAAATAGGGTATATTTTTTATCCTAAGTGTAAAAAAATAGTTTGGGAGACTGGTCTTGCATTTGAAAGTGCTAAACAGTTTAGGAAGGCACTTACTAGCTATGCAGTTCAAGAACATGTAGAGTTGGATAAATATGTCAATGAACCAACTAGGGTGAGGGTAAAGTGTACTGCTGGTTGTCCATGGTTATTGTTTGCCAGTTACGATTCTAGAACAAATGATTTTGTTATGAAGAATTATAATCCTGTTCACAAGTGCAATGGCACAACAAAGAACAAGTTGGCAAATTCTTTGTATATTTCAGAAAGGTACAAGGATAGAATTATTTCTGAACCTAGCATTAGAATTTTTGAGCTCCAAAATTTGGTAAGAAAGGAATTGGAGGTGTATATTGGTAGGATTGTGGCAAGGAAAGCCAGAAGCATTGTTTTGCAACAATCATGAGTGACAATGTAAAGGAGTTCAAAAGAATTTTGGATTATAGGGATGAGCTTTTAAGGGCTAATCCAGGTAGCACATGTGTGGTTAGGCTGAGTGAAGAAACTTTTGAAGGTGGAATCAAAAGGTTTAGGTCCTTTTATATATGTTTTGATGCCATGAAGAAGGAATTCAAGGCTAGTTGTAGGAGAGTAATTGGGTTGGATGGGTGTTTTCTAAAAGGTGTTAGTAAAGGCCAATTGCTTGTGGCTGTTTGTAAGAATGGGAACAACCAGATGCTACCACTGGCTTGGGCAGTGGTTGAAGTTGAAAATACTTTTACTTGGAGATGGTTTGTCAACATTCTAAGGCATGATCTTGAGCTTGGAGGTGGGACTGGTTTGACAACTCTTTCAGATATGCAAAAGGTAATGTATTCTTGGTTATTGATTTCTGATTTTTTTTCATTCTTTTTAACTTATGTTGCTTTACTGTCACCTAATATTTTTTACATGTTATTGTAGGGTCTGGATATAGCCATTAAGGATCTGTTGCCAAATGCAGAACAAAGAATGTGTGCAAGACATGTGCTTGCCAATTTTTCAAAAAAATGGAAAGGCATAGAGATTAGAAACTTCTTCTGGAGATGTGCTAGTCCACATATGAGCAGGAGTTGCAAAAAAATTTGGATCATATGGAGAAGTTAGGTGATGGAATAAATTGAGATTTGTTGTATTACAACATAGATAGGTGGTCCAAGGTCTACTTTAAATACCTCAACTGTTGTGATAGTGTTGACAACAATATGACCGAGAGTTTCAATTCCTAGATTTTGGGGCCAAGGCACAAGACCATTATCACAATTCTTGAGGAAATTAGAGTCAAAATGATGAGAAAGGTAGAACAACTAAGAGAGTTTTCTGGGACTTGGATAACAAAAATCAGCCCAATGGCTTTGAAGGTATTGCAAGAGAACACATCAAATTCAATGAAGTGTACTCTTAAATGGAATGGTGAATATGGCTTTGAGGTCAAGGATAGCTAGGGTAATAAATTCATAGTAAATATGAACAACAATACTTGCACTTGTAGATCTTGGATGCTGAAAGGTATTCCCTGCTGTCATGCCATAGCCGCACTTCATTTCAGAAAATTAGAACCTATTGACTATGTTGCACATTGGTACATTAAGGACACTTACCTCAAAACATACAACTCATTCATTCAACCTGTTACTAATATGGCAATGTGGCCAAAGTAAACCAATCCTCTTGTCCTCCTACCTGAGATTAAAAAGTTGTCAGGTAGTCCAAGGAAGTGTAGAAGAAAAGAGCAGACAAAAAACAAGACAGGGAAGCTGTCAAAAAGAGGTGTTGAGATGACCTGCAGCTTGTACCATGCAAAGGGTCACAATAAGAAGGGTTGTCCTATTAATCCACAATCTGTGAGAGGCAGAGGAAGGGCAAGGGGGAGAGGGACAGGTACTAGTTCAACAAGGTCAAGTGTTGGTTCTTCTACAGTACCAAGTAATTCCCAGCCAAGTAGAGGAAGGGGAAGGCCAAGAGGTTCTACCAAACAGGTAAAAACTTTCCTTGTTATTTACTACTTGATTAAATATTAGAGTCTTACATTGAGTCTAACTACTTAAATATGAATTAGACCATGGCTGCTGCAGCATTTCAATCTGGAAGGGCTACAGGACAGTCGTCTACATCACAGGTATTACTTAGCTTGTTAAATTACCACTTAATCAATTTTTCAATTCTAAGTGTTTGACACCTTAAATGTGACTTAGGCTTCTGATGCAAGTGCATCAGTTACTGGAAGAGGGGCACCCTTTAAGAGGCCAAGAGTTGTGGGAATGGGAGTGCTTCAGACCCAAAGTGGTTTCAAAATTGTCAATGTAAGTTTGCAACCTCATTAACCATTTACTGCAAACAATCTAGCCTAATAGAGATCTATTTTGTTAATGCAGCCTGGAATGGCAAATCAGTCTTCAACCATGCCTATGAATTCAGCAGTAGTCACTGGTAGTCTTGGACATCACAAACCAAGACCAGGAGGACTAAAATGGAAAAGGAGTCCAGGTATAACACAACAAGGTCTTCAACAAATGAGTGGACAAAAGAGAATGAAAACAAGGGCCAAAGCTGCTAAGTTGAACTCTTTAAGTCAAACAAGTTCATCAACTGCCCAGAAATGAAATGGAAAAATGAAGTTGAATTAGTTTAGTCTTGTATGTGTATGTCTTTGGTACAGACTGTTATGCAGCAGTGACTGCAGATTTTGATGTTGTTTTTGTGAAACAATTATGGTAGATGATGTACATTTGTCAAACAAATATGCACTTAGGCTTATTTTAGTCTTTATCAATTCTGAAGATGTGAATGCAATTCTGCCCTGTATTGACATTCTATTCTTGCAATATTAAGCAAATGTGACTGCAATTTTGCACTGTATTGACATTCTAATCTTGCAGTATTTAGCAGCTGTGACTGCACTGTTGCTGTATATTTCCTGGTGTTGTGACAGTTCAGTCTTGCAATGTTGTGTATGACATTAAATGCATAGAGAAGCTGCCCAGCTGTGACTGCAATGTTGTGTATAACACTAAATGCAGTAAACAGATTTGAGAAGTGTGTAGATTTGAGCAGTCAAACACATTGAATGGATGCAAGTAAATGCATTGTACAGATTTGAGCAGTCAAACACATTGAATCCGAGTTAGTAAATGATGGTAGTTGGTACTTGGGAGTGATGGTCAAAACCAATTAATCCGAGACTTCATTAACTACTTGATTACACTAACACTATAACTCAACTCAACTATAAATAGGCCTTCTTTCCATCTCACTTTCACTCAACTCAAATAACTCTTGACTCATATAGTGATATTAAAGAGGCAGCCTTCATCTAAGATGGATAACATGGAAATGGCCGCATGTTTTGACAAAGAATTGACGAAATCGTACGTCGAAAAAGACGATTTCGTAAGTGTTATCGTATTATATATTTTCAATTGTTCTTTTACCTCTTTTGGTAATAACATGTTTTTTTTTGCAAATCCTTCCAACTGACATACTGGAATTTCTTCCAAACACCAACAAGGACGCTGTTGTTCATTACGATGATCATGAGTATAATATGAAATACAAGGTTGGCGTATAAACGCGCCTCGCTCAAGGCTGGAAAACCTTCATTGATGCTGCCAGATTAGGGATAGGAGATGTGTTGTGTTTTAAGGCATGTTTAGATGAGAACCGCATAGTGTTTTTTGTTCATGTAAAGGAGGATCCGGAGATCGTAATGATAGATTAGGTCTCCAGATTCTCTATTTAAAGTAATTTATAAAATTTCTTGACTTTTGCTCTCAATTTTCAAGGTAATATTTTCCATAACAACAAAATTCTTCAATAAGAGCATAAAGTTCTTCCATGACATTTACATTACAACAAGAGCATAAAGTTCTTACATTACCTACTACGTGATTACAACATACAACAACATAAATTCAGTTGATTAAGGACGCCACCAAAAAGCCAATAAATATTCCCCATGAAGTCAAAAGCAACATCCTTGTATTTGCAAGTTTCTCCTCCAAGTTTAGAACTTTTTTCAAGTCAAATTGTTATTTACTCTTCAAGCCAATTAATTCCTCCTTCATTTTGTTCACTTCAATTAGATGTCTAGCCTCAATGGCAATTAATTCTTCTTGCAATTTGTCCCTTTCGAGCTTGACCGCATCTAACGACGACGTTAAATTTTGAATATTATTCCACTGAATCTCAGGGAACAATTCATCTTCCCATTCCCAAAATCCACAAGAATTGCCCTTAGGCCTTGGACATTTGTAGAATTTCCGTCCGGGATTACTAGGAGTCGATGAAGTGAGGTGTTTTGCAATGGTGCCACAATTACATTTTACGTGAGATGAACAGCTACCTTGAGACATTTATGAACCCACAAAATTTTCGAATTAGAACAGAGAGTGATTATGGACAGAAATTTGGAGGAGAAATTTGGTGGAGAAATTTCGTGGAGGAAGAATACATATATGAAGGAGCAATGGTGTGAGCAAGAGGAATTTCATGAATGGAGGAAAAAAAATGGGGTTGATTGAAGGTGTGATGAAGATGAAGAACGATTTAGGGTTCTAAAGGGTGGTGGGTCGGGTTGGGATTAGAAAAGGGGAACGGTATTATAACCGTTACCCCCGTATTAAATAATCGATTTCTATTAAAAAAATGCTAAAAAAATTTAATTAACGCGCGGGTCAGGCACTGTCAAACACGCGCTCAGGTCTGGGCCACTAGAGGGGGAAAATAATTAAAACGTAAGTTGTTAAGGGGGGTAAATAAATACAAGTTAAGTTTAGTTTCCAAATGAGTTTTCGTGTCAAGTTTAGGGGTCAAATGATGTCTTTTCTCAAGATTGAATGAAAATCATCCAGAAAATTTCTCGAATGAAAATCATCCAGAAAATTTCTCAACATTCGTTTGTCAAACTTATTTTTCAATAATATTTCAATAAGCAAAGTTTGCATTTAGCTCTACATATGTATCCAAACATCTCACAAGTTATGCCAGACAGTAAAACTTTCAACACTTGACATAATCTGGAAAAAAAATATAAGTTTAGATTTCGCTCGGCAAAGTTTACATTTCGCTTGGCACATGTATCATAACATCTCATATGTTATGCCAGACATGACAAAACTTTCAACACTCAACATAATTTGATAAACGACATAAGTTCATATTTCACTCGGCATATGTATCATAAGTTATGTGGGACACGGCAAAACTTTCAACATTCAACATAATCTAAAAAATACTACACAACTTATGCCACATAACTTAACTCCTACAAAACTGTGCCGAGCGAGACAACAATTCAGTTTTCGAAGATAAATGTTACAGAATTTATGTCGAGCGACGCATGTCTGAATATTTTTATTAAATGAGCATGCAAAAATTAAAGACCATAGATATGAAGAATTAAAAACCACAAATATGTGAGGAAAAATTTAAAGATGGGTGCGTTCGATGGGAAATCCGTGCAAAACCTCAACAGAAATATCTACCGTGTTATTTGGAGTTGAGCAGTGGATAAAGATTTTATTTGATCCCTTCGAAATATATTTTTATTTAGATTGTACATTGAGGGTTTTATATTTACACATTTTATTAACACTAGTTATTATGTACGTGTATTGAATGTATAATTCCTGTCAATCATTGGAAAAACTGTATCCAAATAATATAATTTCGATCTCAACCATGTTCTAAAAATGCTCGTTTGAATTATAACATATAGATTAGGTCATCAAAAAAATATCCACAGGTAAACCTCCGTAAAATGTGAATTTAAAATATCATAAGATTTATTTACAAAATTGCAACGACATGATTGTGTACAAATTGTTTATACAGGTGGTGCATATAAATTACTTAAAATAAAATCTTTTTCTTTTCCTTGTAGTATCAATAGTAAAAAAATTATAAGTAATTAGGAGCATCTCTCTTTTGTAGTAATTTTGAATGATATGTTAAGAACCATAAAAATATGCAAAAGAGGACTTTAATTTTTTTACTTCTGTAACCATCAATTTTGCAACAGTAGCAAACAAAGGTATATACACTCCTTATACGTGTAAAATTTTCTTCTAAACCACTTTAATTAGAACTTGCTATTACTTAACTTTATTTTTCAACAATGAAGAAGTAATGAAACTAGCTATAGAGTCTTCAAATTAAAGACAACAATACCTATTTTTAATTTGTCTATAAACTCTATAATATTACTTAACTTCATTTTTCAACATGCAAAACCATGCACACACTTAAGCTGTTTCAAGTCGGCAATTTTTCAAGCAAGCAAAGGTACTAATATTGATTAATTAATCATTATATATTTCTTCAAGTCATTCCTAAGTTTGTATTGCTGCTTCTTCACATTCCGCCGGCTCTTTCAAAAGTCAACCCCCAACTTATTTCACGTTAAATTAAAGTATAATCCCTAGTTTACTTATGAGTTTGACTAATATTCATGTAAAGAGGTAAAAAGTAGGGGTTGAACGTGGGAGCTGTATTTTTACACTGCCATATCATTTTAAATTATTTATTCTAACAGACAAATAACCTGTTTTATTTTTAAAATTATTATATATCTATACATTTTACGAAGGATTGCCTGTAAATAATTTTTACGTGCATGATATATAGTGTAAAAAATATTTTTAACACTGTATATACTGTAAGTATAAGAATTTTTTCACACCATCAGGCATCTTTACCTGCTGTAAAGGGGAGCTTGCCTTATTTCAAGAAATGTGGAGACTTGTAAATTTATACTGAAGGCGTATATGACATCAACTCTTATTTTATGACATTATTTCATTTTTTATTTGTTCTAATAAAATTGACACTTTGCTATATCTGATATCGTATGTTCTATATCTGGAAAAGATAGAATATTAAACTTTTATCGCAACGAAAGAGGACACATTTGGAAGGTATTTCGTTCTTTTTAAACTTTATACCGCCCATAGTCAACTTACTTATTTCCATATATAATAAGTCAGGAGGGACTATATATATGAAACCCTTCAAGTCTCCCAAACTCATTACCAGTCTCAACATTTCATTCTTCTTTCCTTTCCCTCAACAACAATAACCACATTGAGAACCTCAACTTACATTTCACCTTCTCGAAATGATGAAGGTGATGAAAATCTTGATCCCCATCGCCATCGCCATGGCACTAACCATCGTCATCATCACCACCACCACCACCACTCAATCCGTTAACACGGAAATCGAGGAAGAAATCTCAACTCCAAAGTTGCTTCCTTTGAAGAGGAAAGTAGCTAGTCGTTTTCTCGCGGAACAGGAAAATCCAAAAAACCCTAGAGCAGCAGATCACTGCCACAAGGACCACGAAATCTGTCAGGCATTCGAAATCGGGGGCAAAAACACGACATGTTGCAACAACAAATGTATTGATTTAATGTATGATGACAAGAACTGTGGTGCGTGCAAAAAAAAATGTCCTTTTACTCAAACTTGTTGCAGAGGTCAATGTGTGAATTTGTCATTTGATAAGAGGCATTGTGGATATTGCAACAACAGGTGCATGACTGGTGGATACTGCTTTTATGGCTTGTGTGATTACGCCTAAGGTTTGGCAATTTAACGATTTATAATATAAGTTCGCATTATATTTATGATGAATAAACAACCACATTTGATTTGGTGGTTGACCTTCAAGAACATGATTATACATGATTATTTCCGTATTGATTCATACAAAGTTTGTTGTAATAATTCCAAGGATTGTCTACCACAGTGTATACTGTAAGTTATTGTTTATGTCAAACCAATTTTTGTGCAGGATTAGCCAATTTGTGCAATTTTCGAATATGATTTCTTTTTTAATCTAAGAATCTTGGCGCTATTCTTTTGTCCGTTCACAAATTTTAATTTACTACTGCTAAAATTCTTTATCTATTTGTTCATTGATGAATTTTTATTTATATACACTAGCAACCATTTGGATTTTGAGGTGGATGTAGTGTTAGAGTTATGAATTCATTAGAATTCAGTAGTTTTAGCTTAGATACGTATATATACGTGTTAAATCTTTTACTAAATAAGTATAAATGATATATATTTCGAACGAAGTAAATCAAATGGGATTAGGTAAAATTTCGAATTCGAACTTATAAAATTTAAATCTTGAATCGATCTCTACTTATAATGTTTCATAAAGAGTTCATTTATTAAAGCCATTTCTTAGTTGTTTGGGTTTCGAAATCCTTAATTAGAACCTTCTGATTTCTCTTTTGCATAGCAATTGTGTGCTTAGATAGTATATGTACCAACGATGAAAAAATTCAAAAGAAAAAGAAACATGGGTTGATTAATCCATTTTACTTAATATTCAAGAAATTATGCTTCCTTAGAAGTCAAATTAAATTTTGAAATTTCACATGTAACGTGATAGTTAAAATTGAGTTTAAGTTATATACATATTTAGTTTAAGATATTTTTCACACTATTAAATAATCCAAAAAATATTTATTGGTAAATATACTGATAAAATAAAATTTTATAATTTTGAAAATAAATTCAGTTACATGCTACAATAGAGAAATATGATTTGATAATATAAATTACGTTTACGTATATAACTTAATCGATCTCATTAAAATTTAGCAATACAATTTAAAAATATACACGTCATACTCTATAAGTTTTTTCGGGGGCCTTCAAATTGGGTACACATATATGCGTTTTTGGGTTAAGGAGCCAAGGTGGGAGAAGGGAAAAGAGATAGTCATAGGAGATTGAATCATGCACCGATAGGATACAAAGTTGCACTTTGTCCAGTAAAATCCCACAACATACGATCGAGGTTAATTAATATAATTTTTTATGGGTTAATTATAATATTAAACACCCTTTTAATATGACGTAGTTTTGATACTCACCTTATATTTTATGATCAAAATACTTACATTTTCTATACTATGAAAATTCTACAGTTACACTCCCTATGAATTATATTCATAAATAAATTTATTAAAAGAGAAAATAAAAAAATAACAAAAAGATTCTATGAAGTTATTGTATAAAATATTAAAAAGAAGATAATCAACAATAACAAAAACAATATATGTTGTGTAATCCAATAAGTACGTGGGGCAGGAGGGATGCAACACGAGTACTTCCCTGGTGGTCACATGAGTTATTTGTATGAAATACTAAAAAGAAGAAACACTTTTGATAAACATTTGATTAAAAAGAGAATAAACATTTTTCCAAAACGTAACATTTATATTCTAAAACTCATAAATTGTAAATGAACACAAATTACTTAATAAGATATACCAACTACTAATAATAACTTTCTTGAACTATAAAAATGTAAGTTCTTCGTAATTTTATTTAATTATAATATTTATTATATAGAAATTTCTCTTCGTTTTTTTAGGTTTTATATTTATTCTTTCACTTCAAAATTATCTTAAATTTACTTAGTTAAATGAAGCCTCACTTGTGTAGAATTTTCATTATATGAGGTTCAAATGTTTTTAGAAAAATAGGAATAACAACATAGGGGTGTGAGTGTAATAATATATCGCGTGAAGTGTTTGATTTACAATATGGTCTACCCGTGACTAAGTCATAGTACAAGGGTGTTTAGGTGTAATTAACTCCTATTATTATGTAACTATTCCATAATATTTTTCATTCCAGGGCAATTTATAGTTCAAATCTGAAAATTTCACCACTAACTATTGAAACCTTTTTAATTCACCGATTTGCGCAATAAAAAAGGAATCTTAATTCCTTGGATCGTAAACATGCATGTGAATTGTGACTACCTAGCAAAGTGTTTCTCAAAGCAATCAATAGTCAAAATTGATCGACTTTAGATATACCTAAAATTAAAGACATAGTAGTTAGATTTTTAATTATTCTTTTGTTTCTCTTCTTTGCAAGTTTTTCTTTAGTGTTAATATGCATGCAGCTGTTATTGGACTATTCAACAAGCAAAGGCAACTATTGATTATTTATTACTCAAAAAGACAATTCAAAATTACGATACTGTGTCTTTGCTTTTGCTTTTTATTTTTCATGATTTCCCCCTTTTAATTAATTATAATGAGTTCCCCTTTAGTTTATTATTATTGCAACTCCCCTTTAGTTTATTATTATAGCAACTCAAAGTACTCTCTTTGAGTACAAATCTCATGCTTAATTCCTCCAAATCTCATGCTTAATTCCTCCCTAAGCCATGGTGTTAGCTTGAAGTGTTCACCTCACATGCTATTAAAAGAGAGTTTAATTTAAATCCAATTGATACATATTTTAAACGGCTCTGAACCGAGTTTGCCGATATATTACTGTTTCGAATATTAATATATGCTTAATATTAATATTTTCTTTCCTAATCTTATAAGGATTGTCAAATTGAAAAAAGAAAACGGCCTCCCACCTTTTCTATTCCTAAGTCAAAAGGATTTGGGTTTCTAAATTAATGAAACATCAAAACCTTTCTCCATCTAATATTAGGATTATCATGTTAATAAAAAGGGTTCAAGACCACTAATCATATTATTGAGCATTTGTTAGAGAGCGAAGTTTTAATACTCTGCTCAACTTATTCATGATGAAGTATCAAAATAAATCTAGAGGAAAACAACGTAAGAAGTTGGCCAAAAAAGATGAATCTATTACAGAATATCTAGGGTTTTCTTTTGCATCGATTCCTAGGAAACCAAGGACAAGAACAATCATAAAAATAATTGTGAAGAATGATCAAAAGATTAATTCATCAACTAGTTGGATTGATTATAAGACGGAGTGCAGAAAAGAAGATTCAAAGACTACTAATAAAGAATCATGTGATATTGATTACTCTATACCACTTTCAGAATACGAGATTCCAGGACCTATTCCTGATGATCTTGATCCATTTGCATGGGATAAAGATATTGCCTTTAACTTTTTGGGATAATATCCCAGATTTAGATATACATTATGTATACATTGAGGCGAATTTGCTATGTACATCTTATAGCACGTTTAACTCAAAAGGTTAAAATTACTCTTTCTGACATTATAAATTTATTTATGGTGCCTAATATTAATATTCTCTTTCATTATCTTGATTGTCATATCAAAAAAATAATTCTCCCACCTTTTCTTTTCCTAAGTCAAGAGGATTCTGGCTTCTAAATCAATGAAACATCAGAACTTTTTTCCATCTAATATTAGAATTATCATGCTTATTGAGAGGGTTCTATGACCGCTAAACATATAATTGAAAATTTGTTAGAAAGAAGTTTTAGTACTCTGCTTAGTTTATTCATGATAATGTGTCAAAATAAACACCGGAGGAAAACTACGTAAGGACCTGGCAAAAAGGTTATTACTTAACATTTAGGGTGTTCTTTTAGATCAATTCCTAGGAAATCAAGGACAAAAACAACCATAAACATTGTGCAGAATGAACAAAAGTTTAATTCATTAACTAGTTGGATTGGCTACAGGACGGAGAACAAGAAAATGATTCAAAGGTACTGACCAAACGTGTAACATTTTTTACTTTAAAACCACTTTCAGAATATGAGATTCTAGGACCTATTCTTGATGATCTTGATACATTGTCATGGGATTAAAATATTATCTTTAACTTTTGGAATAAAATTTCAGACCTAGATGATATACATGATGTATAGATTGAGGCGGATTTTCCATGTAAATTTTATAGCATGTTTAACCCAAAAGATTAAAAAGGTTTAATTTACTCTTTCTAACATTTTAGATTTACTTATGGTGCCTAATATTAATATATTCTTTCCTAATCTTATCAGGATTATCATATTAAAAAAAAAAAAAAAAAAATATCTCCCACATTTCTTTTCCTAAGTCAAAAGATTCGGCTTTCAAAATTAATAAAACATTAAAACCTTTCCCCATCTAATATTAAGATCATCATGTTTATAGTATTGAGATTACGTGGCTAGTGTATTTATGTTGTAGTCATGTTTTTATATTTTAACCAATGTATTGTGCTTTTTCTTATTCTTGGTTAGTTTGGTTAGTTTTGCATAGTCGGTTAGCTTAGCTAGTGCCAGCTATGCACCCATTTTTAGCTTGTACATATATAGGGATTAGATATATTTTGCTATTAGTTAATCAAAAATTTCCCAAACCTTGTGTCCATGTATTTTCCCTCTCATCTCTCTCTTTTTATCATTTCTGATATTTTGTCATGGTATCAGAGCTACAGGCTCGCTTATTATTCGATTTTAAATTCACATTCTCATTTTTTGTGAATTCTCAGTGAATTGGGATTCCAAAATTGAGGAATTGCAATTTTTGGTTTTTGTTGGATACTCACGGTTTTATACTCAGAGTCTCACAATTCGTGATTGTTTTCCTGAATTTGTGATTGTTTCCCCTCTTTGAACATTAATTTTCATCAATTTCACATGTTTTCGTCGATTCTAACCCTATTTGCTCCAATTTCTCTCAATTTGTTAAGAGATGACTGAAAGCGTAAGGAATTCGAAAAGTCAAACTGTTGATTCGAGTAGTCTACTATTCATGCACCCTTCGGAGAGTGCCGATATTTTGTTGGTGCCAGTCATATTCGATGTTACTGGATATAGGTCGTGGAGAAGAGGTGTACTCAGAGCACTATCAGTGAAGAACAAAGTCGGTTTTATCACTGAAAAATGTAAGAAACCAGATGAAAGGGCCGCTACTTTCGATCAGTGGTTGCGTCGTGACGACAAGGTCACTTCATGGATCTTCAATTCACTCTCAATAGACTTGCGAGATAGTTTGCAATACGTCAACAATGCCAAGGAGTTGTGGCAAGAACTGGAAGATCGATATGACGAAACGAATATTGCAAAATTGTACCAGTTACAAAAATCTAAGTCAGGGTCCCCTAGACATTACGGGATACTACAAAAGGATGAAGAAGCTTTGGGAAGAGCTTATCACTTTGAATGCACACGCACAGTGCACTTGTGTTTGCACATGTGGAGCTAAGGCGAATATGCAGAAAGCAGAACAAGATAGAAGGTTAATTCTCTTTCTAATGGGGGCTTAATGAAGTTTATACTGTGGTGAGGGGTAGTATTTTAATGATGAATCCCTTATCTACTATTGTACAAGCTTTTTCTATACTAATCCAAGAGAAAAAACAAAAAGAGGTTAAGCCTAGTAATCAATTGTTTATCGAATCTACATTCATGAATGCAAATGGAGCAAGTAGTAGTAATTCAAAAGGAAACTATGCATCCATGAATGAAAATGGGGTTAGTAGCAGTAATTCAAGAGGAGCATACAATCAAAATCAAAGTTTTACCAACACTGGAGGTTTTAGGACTAACTATAATCAAACCGCCAATAATGGATACAAAGGAAATAACTACAATCCTAATAGGCCTAGACTGTTTTGTGAACACTGTAAAAGACCTGGACACACAAAAGATAAGTGCTACAAGCTTCATATATACCCACGTACTCCTCATCCACCAAAAGCCCCAAGGTACAACAACTACAGTGACTACAAAGGAGAGAGGGTAGCAGCAAATGTGTATGGTGATGGTATCAACACTGGAAAGAATGAATGTGGACTAAGTGAAAAAGGTAGGTTGATGCAACACTTGACCAAAGAATAGTATGGTCAACTACTCAACATCTTGGAGAATATGCAACCTGGAAATATAGCAGAATCACGGAACACCAACATTAATAGAGGAGCAGTGAACTTGCAGGTATTGTTGCTTGCACTACTTCTCCTATTAAATGCAAGGTTGATCAATCTAGTAAATTGTCTAAATCAAATGCTACTACTTGGATTCTTGACTCTGGAGCAACAAATCACATGACTCACTGATGTGCCGTGTAATTTCGGCACATGTGACGCTTTTGGCGAAGAGTTTTACTTGTTTTCAAGCAAGTTGGTGTCATTTTTAAGAGGTTTTTATTGTATTTCAGGTATTAACTGTTTTGATGGAAAAAGTTAGAGAAGTTTGTGAAAATGCGGAAAGAAGTGGAGAAAATAACAAGTCACTGAAAAAGGCAGCTTGACGGAGCAATTAGACGGCCCACAGAACTTTCTGCGGAACGTCAAAAGTACCGTAGAACGGTCACAGTAAGCAGCGCACAGAAGATCAATCCCGCGGAACAATTACACGGACCGCAAAACATTTGACGGTCCGTCAAAGAATAGCATAGAAAAGTGCAGGAGACTGTTTGACGGTTGAAGGGCAACAATTTGACGGTCTGCATTATGGTTTTACACTCCGCAGAATGAACCCGACGGGCAGTTTTGTTTTTTTACTCTCACGACTTAGACTCCTATAAATACCTGATATAGGTTTCTTGTAAGATACAATTCACCAGATTTCAGCTTTTATTTCCTTAACACTAAATACTTATAGTTTTTAAAGTCTTTTGGGATTACAAACAATTGCAATTAATTTCTCTTCAATTCCAAGCAATCATTCGTAAGAATTATGATCTCAATTATTTCTTATTGTTCTTCTTCTTCTTTGAGTAGCTAAATTTCCTTACTAGGGCTGTGAACCCAATGATGGGTGTTTTGTGATTGGGGATTGTGAGCGATATATGCATAATGGATTGTTAGGGTTTATTTGTTCTTCGTTTTCATCATGTACTTAGTAGTTGCAAACATTAGCTAATGCCATAAATTTGGGTTTATTTGGGAAAATAACTAGGGTTTGGTCAGAATAAATAGCAAGAACTCCAAGTTTTAAACATTGTTTAATAAATTCACTTAGGAATAAGAGGGATTTACTTGGCATAATTAACCGTTCTTCATGCATACTTTCTTATCTTTGGAAAAAGCATAGAAAAAAATAATCTTTTCTTATTGGGAAATAGTCTAGATTCACATAGAGGTTAATTGCATCCATACAAACGATCCATTAGAAGTATATCGAGAGCAATACCTATGATCATACACTTCATCTAAAGGGGACACAACCTTGGTTTCTTTTATCATAAATTACAATCCAAAGCAATTAGTTAGCTATTAGTCATAAACAACCAACTTTTACAAACATCATCGGATTAAGACGTTAGACCTAAATTAAGCATTTTACGAGTTTAGTAACCTTTTTACACAATATTCCCTGCGGGATTCAACCCAACCTTGTTGGGTTACTATATTTGATATCGTCCGCTTTACACTAATTAAAGGTGTAATTTGAGCGCATCAAATTTTGGCGCCGTTGCCGGGGAATACGGTTTTGAAATTACTAAATAGTGTTTGCTTTGATTGAAGTCTTTTGCTTATTCCATCACACCTTGTTTGCTATTTTTCATAAACCAGGTGAACATGAATCAGAATCAGCAAAACCAACGTACTGGTAACCAAGGGGGTCGATTGAATAATCAGGCGAAAGAATCAAATGACGAGAATGTTTTCGCTGATTATGCTCCTGAGGAGGACTATGCATCTGTTATTGTTCATCCTCGAGTTAGAGCTACAAGCGTCAAAATTAACTCCTCTCTATACAGTTGTTGAAGCTTGAGGGCTACTTTCGGAACTCTACCGATAATGACCCTCAATGTCATTTGGAGAATTTTGTGGATGTATGTGCTAATCACATCCAAAACAACGCTTCGCAGGATGCTATTCGGCTGAGGCTTTTCAAATATTCCTTAGCTGGAGATGCAAGAGCACGGTTCGAGAAGCTGCCCCGGAATTCTATTACTACATGGGCAGAGATGGTAGCAGTCTTTCTCAAGAAATGGTACCCTCCTAACAAGAAGGCTGAGATTCGTGACAAGATCTATGAATTTAAGCAGCGACCAGGGGAACAATTATATGAAGCTTGGGAGAGGTTTAAAGAGTATTTGCAGAAGATTCCAAATCATGGTTTTCTGGAGAACATATTAATAGAGAAGTTCTATCGAGGGCTGGATCCAGTGACGCAATCAATTACAAACAATGCAGCTGATGGTTGTTTTATGAATAAATCTTACCGACGAGTGACCAACATACTTGACAGGCTGACTACGCATAATCCGGCAGGGCACTCAAACAATGTTGATATTGTGCCTTATAGTAGTGTCATAATCCAGAATATGGTAAAGGAGAACCAAGATACCCAACAAACATTGGCTGAACTTGCAATGAATATTTCCTTGCTAACCAAGAAGTTTGATGAGACCCAGATTAAGAAGGTAAATGTTTGTGAGGATGAGTCAGGTATGTCGAAGGGTATATACCAGACCCAAGAGGGTCCTTTTCATGAGGGACCTCTTATGCAGGTTAAAGACGCTAACTATGTGAACAATTCTCAAAAGGGTTATCAAAGATAGAACTACCAAGGTGGGTACCAGAATCAGAATCAATAGAGACCTCAGCAGGGTCAGGGTGCCTACAACAACAACTACTCAGAGAACTACAATAGTAATTATGGTGGTACGAACCAAGGGAGCTACAACAACAACAACAATTTTGGGAACAAGAGTTCCAATCCTTATATTCCACCGAAAGGACAATCAACATAGCAAAGTAGTTTGAGGGTTTAAGAAATGCTTGAGAAGGTTCTGGGAAATCAATCAAAGTCTGAGAGGACATTATCTGGGCTAACGGAGACAGTGGGTTCCTATACAGCAACTATTCAGAAGCTCGAGTTGCAGATGCGTGATATTTCTAGAGAGCAGCACCCTCCTAAAAATGGAGGACTTCCTAGTGACACTGTTCCAACTTCGAAGAACGGGAGAGGCGGTGTAGACTGTGTGCTTGCCATTAGTACTCGGAGTGGTAAACTACTCCAAGGTGCTAAAAAGAAGGTTGTTGAGCTCGAATACATGAAGATGAAGAGGTGCAATCTGAAGCACTAACTATTGTTGATGAGAATCCTACTGACAAGAAGGTTGCTGATATTTCAGAGATTTTGGAGGAGGCTGATGACAAGAGCAAGCAAACTGTGAAAGGGGCTCTCCGCCCTTTGACTTAGCTTTTCAAATCTAAACCTCTCTTTCCTCAGAGGTTGGTGAAGAAGAAGGAAGATGCTAAGTTTAAAAAATTTAATGATCAGCTAAAGCAGTTGTCTCTGAATTTTCTCTTCTTGGAAGTTGTTAAGGAGATGCCCGGTTTTGCTAAATATTTGAAGGACCTGCTGACCAAGAAGAAAATGGTGCAACATGAAACTGTGAGTTTGACTCACACTGTGAGTTCCATCATTTCAACAACTATTATTCAGAAAAAGGGAGATCCTGGGCGTTCACCATTCCTTATTTTGTTGGGCACCATGATTTTTCTCGTGCTTTGTGTGATAATAGGGCGAGTATTAATTTGATGCCACTTGCTATATATAATCAATCAGGTTTGGGGATGCCAAGGCCGACTACTATGAGGTTACAAATGGCTGATAGATCTATTAAGAGGCCTGTTGGTGTGGTTGATGATGTTCTTGTGCGGAATGGTAAATTTATGTTGCCCGCAGCTTTTGTGATTCTTAACTATGCTGTTGATCGGGACATTCATATTATTCTGGGGAGACCTTTCCTTACTACGGGGAGAGCTCTGATGGATTCGGAGAAAAATGAAATCAAGTTCCGAGTCAATGATGAGGAAATTACTTTTCAGGCAAGCAAGGGGATGAAATTACCAAGTGCTTCTGAGACATTTTCGGTGATTGATTCTTTTGATGTTGTTGATGAAGCGGTGGAGTTCAAGATGGAAGAAGAAAGTTTGGGTGAAGCTCTGGCTGGTATTCTTGTAAACTTTGATGCTGAAGACATAGAGGGTTATGTGGAGACGGTTAATTCTCTTGTTGGGTTGGGTTCATATTCTTACCACCCAAAGAAGCTGAATCTTGATCTGGAAAATAGAACAACTCCTCCAGCAAAGCCTTCGATCATTGAACCACCGAAGTTGGAGCTTAAGCAGCTCCCGTCACATTTGAAGTACGAGTTCCTTCATCCGAATAATACATTGCCAGTGATTGTTTCAGCACTACTGACTGAGGAACATATTGAGCGACTTTTGGAGGTATTGCGTGAGTATATGCGTGCCATTGGTTGGACCATAGCAGACATTCGGGGAATTCCTTCTGCGATCTATGAACATAAAATCCGGTTAGAAGCGGATAGCAAGCCGAGTGTGGAGCATCAAAGGAGACTGAATGGGAATATGCAAGAAGTCGTCAAGAAAGAGATCATCAAATGGTTAGATGCTGGAGTGGTTTACCCGATTGCTGACAATAAATGGGTGAGCCCAGTCTAATGTGTTCCCAAAAATGGCGGCATCACAGTGGTGCCCAATGCAAAGAATGAGTTGATTTCAACAAGGACTGTAACCGGATGGAGAGTTTGCATGGATTATCGCAAGCTCAACACTACCACTTACAAGGATCACTTCCTTATGCCTTTTATTGATCAAATGCTTGATCTGATCTTATTATTGCTTCCTTGATGGTTATTCGGGCTACAATCAGATCAAAATCGCCCTAGAAGATCAAGAGAAAACGACTTTAACTTGTCCGTATGGGACATTTTCTTTCAGTAGAATGTTGTTTGGTCTTTGCAATGCACCGGCTACGTTTTAGCGGTGTATGATGTCGATATTTTCTAATATGGTGGAAGACTTTCTCGAGGTATTTATGGATGACTTCTCGATTGTTGGTGATTCTTTTGATGACTGTCTTGGCCATCTGGGTCAAGTACTTAAACGCTGTGAGGAGACTAATCTGGTGCTGAATTGGGAAAAGTGTCACTTCATGGTGAAGGAAGGTATCGTCCTCGGGCATAAAATCTCTGAAAAAGGTTTTGAGGTCGATCAAGCGAAGATTGATGTGATTTCGAAGCTTCCTCCGCCTATGTCAGTTAAGGGTGTCCGGAGCTTTTTGGGACACGCCGGTTTCTGTAAGCATTTTATAAAGGATTTTTCAAAAATCGCTAATCCGATGTGAAAGCTTCTTAAAAAAGAGCTAAGTTTAAATTTAACGAGAAGTGTCGAAAGGCATTCGATGAATTGAAGCAACGGTTGACCACAATACCTATTATTGTTTCTCCCGACTGGTCTCTACCGTTCGAATTAATGTGTGATGCAAGTGGTTTTGCTATCGGTGCTGTGCTTGGCCAGAGACATAACAAAATCATGCATCTGATCTATTATGCAAGCAGAACAATGAATGTTGCTCAGATGAATTACACAGTGACGGAGCAAGAGCTGCTTGCAATAGTTTTTGCTTTTGAGAAGTTTTGGGCTTATCTGTTGGGGTCCAAAGTCTTGGTATACACTGATCATGCTGCATTGAGATACCTGATGGCGAACAAGGAAGCTAAGCCACGATTGATCTGATGGGTGCTATAACTGCAAGAGTTTGACTTTGAGGTGAAAGACCGTAAGGGAACTGAGAATCAGGTTGCTGACTATCTCTCTCGGCTTGAAGAAGCTAGGAGACCTTCGGATGAGCTAGATATTGATGATGCGTTTCCAGATGAGAGGTTGTTGGCTGTGTCAATGGAGGTGGCACCGTGGTATGCCGACATTGCCAATTATTTGGTGACAGGCATAGTTCTAGAAAAGATCAAAGCATACCAAAAGAAGAAGTTCTTACAGGATTCTCGTCAATACTATTGGGACGAGCCTTACTTGTTCAGAACATGTGCTAATAACATCATTCGGCGTTATGTTCCCGAAAGTGAAGTGATGGCGATTCTAAAGGCATGTCATGACTCTCCTATTGGGGGTCATCATAGTGGTAACCGGACTGCTGCTAAAGTTCTTGAATGCGGTTATTACTGGCCGACTATCTTTCATGATGCAAATATATTGGTGCGGTCTTATGATCAATGTCAGAGGCAATGGAGTATAGGCAGAAGGCAAGAGATACCTATGAATTTTGTGATGGAGGTGAAGGTGTTCGATATCTAGGGGATTGATTTTATGGGACCCTTTGTGAGCTCTGGGGGCATGAAGTATATCTTGGTTGCTGTGGACTATGCGTCGAAATGGGTAGAAGCGGTGGCTTTGCCTAACAATGAGGCCAAGAGTGTCATGGGGTTCCTAAAGAAAAATATATTCACTCGGTTTGGTATTCCGAGGGTTATAATCAGTGATGGTGGTTCCCACTTTTGCAATAGAGCCTTCGCAGGATTGATGGAGAAGTATGGTGTCAAACATAGGGTGGCAACACCCTATCATCCTCAGACAAGTGGGCAAGTTGAAGTCTCCAATCGGGAGATCAAGAGTATTCTAGCTAAAACGGTGAATGCAAATAGAACTAATTGGGCCCGCAAGCTCGATGATGCTCTATGGGCATACCAAACTGCTTTTAAGACTCCGATTGGGACTTCACCCTTCAAACTCATTTTCGAAAAAGCTTGTCACCTGCCAATTAAACTTGAACATAAGGCTATGTGGGCCTTAAAGAAACTAAACATGGATTGCGAAGAGGCGACCAAACTCAGGTTGTTTAAACTCAATGAGATGGATGAATTCCGGTACCAAGCATATGAAAGTGCAGCACTTTATAAAGAGAGAATGAAGCAGTATCATGACAAGAAAATCCTGAAGCGAGAATTCTACAAGGGTGATCCTGTCTTGCGGTTCCTGAAGCGATAATTCTACAAGGGTGATCCTGTCTTGCGGTTTAACTCTCGATTGAAACTACTACCGAGTGAGCTTAAGTCAAGGTGGTCCGGTCCGTTTGAGGTGGTAAGTGTTTCACCCCATGGGGCGATTGAACTGAAGTCTGGAGATAGAACTCAGACATTTAAGGTGAACGGGCAGAGCGTGAAGCACTATCATGGGATGGTTGATGGAGATAGAATTGTTGACCAACACCAGTTGAAGCACTTTGGAACGAATACTGACTCAGCGAGTCTTGACCAAGAGTAAATTGGTCACACTATCGTGGTGCAACGTAAAATCAAGCTTTTCATTGGAGGCAACCCATGTGTAATTTTTGTTGTTTCTTTGAAATTTTTGTAACTTAGGTAGGATATGTATAGGGTGATTTTTTTTTTTGGGTGCAAGATATGAACAAGTTGGACGAAAAAGTGGCAAAAACGCCGATGAAAATTCTGCGCCAGTTTTTACGGTCCGTCAAAAAATTTGTGGACCGTAAAAGGAAGCACAAAATAAAGGTGACAAACATCACCCACTATTCCTGTTATACCGTACGTCATACGGACCGTCAAAATTTTGACAGACCGCAAAATGGATAGTTTAATGGCACAAGAAAAACCAGCTTACTGTAACGCGTTTAAGCTAAGATTTGACGACCGTAAAAATTTATACGGTCCGTCAAATGAAGCATAAACTTGTCACAATCTAATGGTTGCTAGTTCATCATCCCAGGTACCTTTCTACGGTCCGTATAAAATTTTACGATCGTTTTTTTCTCTTTTCTTAATTAACACGTGTATAAGTATTCAAAAGGAGGTTGGGTAAGTTTAAAAAAAAAAAAACCGTTCCAATTCAAGTCCCTCCACCTTTCCTCTCCTGCTCAAAAACAAACACCTAAAAATCCTCCCATTCAATCCCTACAATCACATCCCACTAACCCCCATTACTTCCTTTCCATACATAATTCCTCCCTTCCCTCCACAAAAATAAACCCTAGTTGCCTCAAGAAAAATAAAAAATAAAAGAACATGGTGCCTATGTAAAGAATTTTGGTTGCTTGTGCTTAACTCTCCATTCCAACAAGAAAGTCAGGTATGTGATTTTGTATTCCCATGATCTTCTCGTTCAAGTTGTTAGTCAAGTATGGTTGGTTTCACAATTTAAACTTGCGGGCTCTATCACTGGGACTTGTAGTCCATAATTGATAATCTAAGTTGGGGGTGGGGTATGTGCAAAAGGTTGTATATTGATGAACTCAAAATGATGCTCTGTTGGGTTGGAGGGCATTCCGATGGTTGTGTTCAAGTTTTTGAATACAAACTTCATTATGCCCGCTAGCTGTTCGATGAAATGCCTAAATCAAGATAATTAACGCAAAGGGTGAAGTCTGAGTAACCTGGGCTTTATATGAGTTTGACAATTGTGTGTGATGTATAAGCATGTGTTTTGAATTGAAGAGTCAGTGTAACACCAAAAGACAAGAACTGAGTCGAAGAATTTTGACGACAAGGTTGACGGACCGTAATAACTTTGACGGTCCGTCAAAAGTGTCGTCAAAAGTCCTCAACTCAGACATGTATACTGTTACCATTTGACGATAGGTTTGACAGACCGCAGAATTTTCTGCGAATCGTCAACTTCATTGTCAAAGGGTTCAGTATAAAGTAGTTCACTGTAACCATTTTATAGTTCACTGTAACCATTTAACGGTATGTTTGACAGACCGCAGAAATTTCTGCGGATCGTCAAACTTCATCGTCAAATGTTTAGGAGTAAAATTGTCTATTGTTCCCATTTGACGGCCATTTGTGAGAACCGCGAAAATTCCTACGGTCCGTCAAACCTTTTGACGGTTTACTTCTGTGTATTACAAAACATTGCACTGAAATATAATTTGATGGTGATACTGACGTACTTTCCACAGGTATAGATCCTAAGGTTCGAGGAGGTACTACAACTACTGGAAGAGGCAGAGGCAAGGACAGAGCACAAGGTCGCAGGGGACTCTGTGACGAGCCTGACCAAGGGGCTACTAAAGCTGGGGATGAGGAACCACTGACAGCTAGAGTTACCCGAGCTAGGGGTGCTGCCCAAGTACAAGTGCCCTCCCAGTCTGAAAAGGGGGGCACTTCAACATCCTCTAGCAGCTAGAAATATGAAGTTGAGGCTGCTAGGCTGCGAGAAATCCAAATGAAAGAAAGATCCGAACACAGCGTCAGATTTTCTGTGCCACGCTCCAAAGAAATATATGACTAGGGGCTTGAAGAGAAAGAGGGGGGGGGGGGGGGGTGGACCGAAGATAGCATTCATGAGGAGAAAAGAATTATCTTAGACAGACTAGAGGGTTTTCCACGAATCCTTGCAACTCTTGACCACTATAAGTGGAACTTCATTAGCCACTCTCCAGGTGAGTATATCCCGGCTCTAGTTCGGGAATTTTATGCAAATTATGCTGCGAAGGTCAAAAATGCCTACAAACCGGTTCAGTTTAAGAGGAAGAAACTAGCCCCGTTGGAAGAAGTGACAGTCCAAGGCTTGAAAATCAATATTTCTAGCGCAACAATCAATCGTTTATACTTTGGCCCCGACTATGTACCACCGCCGAACACGGATGAGCTTAAGTACAGGTTGGGTGGTGATCGACAGGACAAGCTGTCTGAGTTGCCTTGGGTTGCTTCAGTTATAGAAAAGGGTTCCCCTGTGTGGAGTAGGAATACCTCGGGCCTTCTGAAGAAAGCAGACTTGTCAGTTGAAGGAGAATTTTGTTGGAGCGTATTGATCCACAGGTTGTACCCCACTCAGTCAGATAATACATTTCCAGTTGAGAGGGCCATACTCGTAGCTGCGATCATGTCAAAGTACAACATCAATTTGGGGGAGTTAGTGGTTCAACAATTTCAGCAGAGATCCTTGACCAAGGAATTGTCATTAGCATATCCTTGCCTCATTACAGCGTTAATCTTACGGGAAAATATTGATCGCTATGCATACCGAGATCATCGATTACAGGCCAACAGTATGTATGACCTATGGAAGAGCAAAGGTGGGGATATTCATACTCCTACGGATGTTACCACAGAGCTCATAAGTGGACAGCCTGCTCCAACATCCCAGGTGAATGAGCAGGCAACCCCCGAGGCTTTGCAGGAGGGGCCGACCGACACGGGCACAGCAGCTCAGTCCACTTCAGGTACCCCGACTTCATCTACAGGTCCATCTACCCATGCTGCTCCGATTGTTCATAGCACTCCTACCTCTCCGAGCAGCCATGTGGCCCCGACATCCACAGCCTTGTCTGGAGGCGTTATGATACAATTTAATGCTCAGAACTTCCATCATGCGTTTGTGAAAGCCGACAAAGCAGATCGCTAGGTTGCTAACTTGATGGCTCAGCTGCAGGGGTTTATAGATAAAAGGGTGACAACAGCCTTGGAACCAGCGAGGAAGACTTGGGAGGATTCCCATAGCCTTATCCATTCTCGGATTAATGGACTTGAGAGACGGATTGTTGAGCTTGAGAAAGTAAGCCCTATAGTTAATTTGGGGATGATGCACACATATTTGATACAGTTGAAGGCAGATGTGATAAAATTTAAGGTTAAAGAGGGACTTGCGACTACAAACCCGCCACCAGCACAGACTCTAGACTTGGCTTCTCTGTTGCCAGTCGTTAACTTGTTGGGAGATAAGTCACCATCCGGGGCTATGAGCAAAAGGCCTAGGGATGAAGGAGAAGATGATGAGGAGGAGGAAGAAGAAAGTGAGGAGGAAAGGCAGTTTCAGAAGGTACAACGGCGCTCTTGTGAGGAGACCAATTTTACGGGGGCGTCATCCAGCCATGCCCCTCCTGTTGAGGTGGCAGTGCCTAGCCTTGTGATACCGGCAGAGGCTATTACCACGGGTCCCGAGGAGGAACCGCGCTCTCAGAGTCAAATAGAGCCAGCTGTTGTTACTACAGTTTCAGCAGCGGAGCAGGCACTAGATACCACCATTGAGGTGATCACACCGCGCCTAGAGTGCTTTAGGTAGTCCTAACTTTTTGTTTTGCTTATTTCCATGCCTTGGGGACAATGCATTATCTTTAGTTGGGGGTGGGCCATGTGTTCTTGTTAATATTGTATATATGTGTTTAGGATCCCCTCAGATTTTCTTTGTCAGAGTTCTTTTCCTGAGGGGTTTTATTTTATTGAAACTAGCATGTTTAGGTTGTTGCTTAGGTTGAGTGGAGAAGTTTTGACTTATTTGCTATTGTTCTGTAACTGTGGCATGTTGTTTGTGGTTTGTTGGAAATTTTGGACCCCTCGAAAATTTGAAAAATGCATACTTAGAAACAGCTATTGATTGACATGATTTGAATCTTTGTGTGACATTATTATTATTGGGGTATTGTGTGTAATGGACGAGTACCTAGGAGGTCACAATTTTATATGGTCGTCCTGATGCCAATGTGTGTGTGAGTTGTTAGTTTTGTTCTATTTATGCATGTATAATCTAGAACTTGCCCTGCTAGTCATGTTTGAATCCGACAGTTGGTTTGGTTGTAAGATGATCTTAGGCTTTTTTTGAGTAAATAGTCACTTTTCCTAAATAAGCCTAATCATATTATTGTGAATATCCCTAGTTTTCCCTTTTTGAGCCTTTTGACCTTTTTCTTGGCTAGCCAATAATGAAACCTTACCCTTTGTGAAATAAATCCATCTTCATACCTATCCCTCCTTGAGGCTACTAGATAGATGAGGCAAAATGCCTAAGTTGGGGGGTGAAATAAATGTGAAGTAGTTGTTGAAAACATAAGTTGGGGGTGGTAGAGTTTGCTAGTTGGGATCCGATGTGGTGGTTGCATATATAAAAACAAACAAAAAAACAAAAAAAAAAGAAAAATCAGAAAAGTGTAACACAAAAATAATTGTAAGTTGATTAGGAATAAAACCACATCGAGGTCGAAAACTTGAAAGAAAAGGAAGGGGTTGCATAAGAGGCGTATTAAGGTGAGGATATGTTGTAGTGTTCAAGGAGGGTTAGTCACTAATATCCAAAAAGTATCCTACCCATCCCTAAGCCTACATTACAAGTCCTAATGTGATAACAACTGAATGAACCTAGGACGAAAGCATAGAAAATAAGGGCAAGCTTATGGTATTTGCATGTGTAGATATGAACTTCTTTGTGAGTTTGAGTGTTCTTATCTTCTCTTTGATCTTCGTCCCATTATTGTTGTATATATGTGTGCTGGGAAATTCTTTGGTCGATGTGAGGACGAAAGGATAAGAATTGATCAAAATTAAGTGAAATAAATGTGAAGTAGTTGTTGAAAACATAAGTTGGGGGTGGTAGAGTTTGCTAGTTGGGATCCGATGTGGTGGTTGCATATATAAAAACAAAAAAAAACAAAAAACAAAAAAGAAAAATCAGAAAAGTGTAACACAAAAAGAATTGTAAATTGATTAGGAATAAAACCACATCGAGGTCGAAAACTTGAAAGAAAAGGAAAGGGTTGCATAAGAGGCGTATTAAGGTGAGGAGATGTTGTAGTGTTCAAGGAGGGTTAGTCACTAATATCCAAAAAGTATCCTACCCATCCCTAAGCCTACATTATAAGTCCTAATGTGATAACAACTGAATGAACCTAGGATGAAAGTATAGAAAATAAGGGCAAGCTTATGGTATTTGCATGTGTAGATATGAACTTCTTTGTGAGTTTGAGTGTTCTTATCTTCTCTTTGATCTTCGTCCCATTATTGTTGTATATATGTGTGCTGGGACATTCTTTGGTCGATGTGAGGGCGAAAGGATAAGAATTGATCAAAATTAAGTGACCGCCGAAAGTAGCGTTTGTGTGCATTATAATATGTCCGATAATGTAATGTCATGCCATGCATTGAAGCATCATTGTTAGTCGTAGTACTCTTGAGTTGTGCATATAGTTTAAAAATAGAAAATGGGGTGGTCCTCGGAAGAAAAACGTGCATGCCTGTAGTTCGGAGTCAAAACCATTGTAGACATCATTACTCTGTGATATCTGAGTTTAGTTGAGTCATTGTGTCGTGTGACTTGCTTAAGGACAAGCAAAGACTTTAAGTTGGGGTTGTTGACGGGCCGCGTAGTTTCGGCACATGTGACGCTTTTGGCGAAGAGTTTTACTTGTTTTCAAGCAAGTTCATGTCATTTTTATGAGGTTTTTATTGTATTTCAGGTATTAAGTGTTTTGATGGCAAAAGTTGGATAAGTTTGTGAAAATGCGGAAAGAAATGGAGAAAATAACAAGTCACTGAAAAAGGCAATTTGACGGAGCAATTAGACAGCCCACAGAACTTTCTGCAGAACGTCAAAAGTACCGTAGAACGGTCACAGTAAGCAGTGCACAGAAAATCAATCCTGCGGAACAATTACACGGACTGCAAAATTTTGACGGTCCGTCAAAGAGTAGCGTAGAAAAGTGAAGGAGACTGTTTGACGGTTGAAGGGCAGCAATTTGACGGTCCGCATAATGGTTTTACAGTCCGTAGAATGAACCCGACAGGCAGTTTTGTCTTTTTACTTCTCACGACTTAGACTCCTATAAATACCTGATATAGGTTTCTTGTAAGATATAATTCACTAGATTTCAGCTTTTATTTCCTTAGCACTAAATACTCATAGTTTTTAAAGTCTTTTGGGATTACAAACAATTGCAATTAATTTCTCTTCAATTCTAAGCAATCATTCGTAAGCATTATGATCTCAATTATTTCTTATTGTTCCTCTTCTTCTTTGAGTAGCTAAATTTCCTTATTAGGGCTGTGAACCCAATGATGGGTGTTTTGTGATTGGGGATTGTGAGCGATATATGCATAATGGATTGTTAGTGTTTATTTGTTCTTCGTTTTCATCATATAGTTAGTAGTTGCAAACATTAGCTAATGCCATAAACTTGGGTTTATTTGGGAAAATAACTAGGGTTTGGTAAGAATAAATAGCAAGAACTCCAGGCTTTAAACATTGTTTAATAAATTCACTTAGGAATAAGAGGGATTTACTTGGCATAATTAACCGTTCTTCATGCATACTTTCTTATCTTTGGAAAAAGCATAGAAAAAAATAATCTTTTCTTATTGGGAAATAGTCTAGATTCACATAGAGGTTAATTGCATCCATACAAACGATCCATTAGAAGTATATCGAGAGCAATACCTATGATCATACACTTCATCTAAAGGGGACACAACCTTGGTTTCTTTTATCATAAATTATAATCCAAAGCAATTAGTTAGCTATTAGTCATAAACAACCAACTTTTACAAACATCATTGGATTAAGACGTTAGACCTAAATTAAGCATTCTACGAGTTTAGTCACCTTTTTACACAATATTCCCTGCGGGATTCAACCCCAACCTTGTTGGGTTACTATATTTGACATCGTCTGCTTTACGCTAATTAAAGGTGTAATTTGAGCATATCACTCACAGTAGAAACATCCTAACTAATACCAACACCTTGGTCTACCCATATCTAGTATCACTACCAAATGGATATAAGGTAAAGGTGACCTTGATTGGTGATGTTATTCTCAGTCCAAGATTATTCTCAAACAAGTCTTATTCATTCCTAACTTCAAGTTTAATCTGATCTCTATACATTCATCAACAGTGCAACTTAATTGTATTATTGTATTCACAAAATTTGCTTGTCTACTACTACAAGACCTTTCAGAAAAGAGGCCTCTGGAGATTGGTAACACCAAGGCAGTTTGTATCTTCACTGCTCAGATTTAAGTCAAAACAATTTTGGTGTTGCAAATGTGTCAAATTCGTGTCTTTGAATAATGCGTCTGTGCATAAGTCTGCAAATAAGTTTCCTTGCAATAGGTCAAATTCCCTTGTGTCTGTAAATAAATCTCAAGAATGTAATCCTAGTGATGACAATGTTGTTTCATCTTATCTGAGGTCTGATGTAAATATTTCGGATTTATCAAATAAAAGGGAATGTTCTGTATATAATACATCTCTGCCAAGTGAAATAAATGTGGATATCTTATGGCATTAAAGATTAGGCCATGTACCTTTTGTTAAAATGAGGAGTATCTCATCTACTCTAGTTACTTTTGTCTCCAAACAACCTTTTTTTTTGCCAGTATATCCCATGTCCAGACAATTCAGAATGCCTTCTCCCCAAAGAACCATTTGTTCCACTAAACCTTTTGAACTTATTCACGTTGACCTTTGGGGCCCCTATCATGTTTCCACTCATGATAGGTGCAAATATTTTACCACTCTAGTGGATGATTATAGTAGGTGTACATGGACACACCTCCTCAGTTGTAAAAGCAATGCCCTACACATTATCAAAGCCTTTGCTGCCATGATTGAAAACCAATTCAATACTACCATTAAAAGCATCAAAACAGATAATGGACTAGAGTTCACCAGTGCTGAATCCACTTCTTTTTTCCAAGATAAAGGCATTGCACACCAAAGAACTTGTTCATACACACCTCAACAAAATGGTTTGGTGGAAAGAAAGCACAAGTACCTCATTGAAACTGCAAGAGCTCTGTTGTATCGATCCAAACTACCCATAAAGTACTGGGGGAATATTTATTAACCTCTACCTACCTCATAAATAGATTACCTTCCTCTGTCATTACAAACCATTGTCCCAATGAACTCTTGCACAAAAGAAAACCTACATATTACCATCTTAGGATCTTTGTTTCCCTATGTTTCCTTACCACTTTGAAATCTCACAAGGACAAATTTGAGCCTAGATCCACCCCTCAAGTTTTTTCTAGGATACCCTTATGGGACAAAATGCTACAAAGTATTGAATTTGGCTACTAGAAAACTGCATGTTTCAAGAGATGTCTTATTTCATGAAACAATTTTTCCTTTTATTTTATCTTCCAGTCCAGAGAAATGGTTTTCTGATTTTACTGCTTTTCCACCACATGTTTCACCTATAGTACCCAACTCTTTTAGAGTCTTTAATGATGCTAATTGCTCCCCTTATGTAGTCTCTTTCTTATTTCTTCCTCTCCTGTATGTCATCATGATTTGTCACTTACACCTACAACCAACAATGATTCAATCACTTCACATCAACAACGTGTTATAGATAGTCCTCAGAATAACATCAACTCCAGTAGCATTAACCCCTCTGTTGATTCCCCACAAACCAACTCACCTCATACTACTTATTCATCCATGTCTCGTGCCATTACTAATCCTACCTCAGTGCATACTAGACCAATTAGGACCTCTAACTTGCCCACTTATTTGAAAGATTATGACTATAAACTTCCTGTTCTTTCCAATCTAATTCCTGCTACTGAATCCACAACTACAAATAGCTCTTTTTCTTTTTCTTTCCATACCTACCTTTCTTCTACTTCCCTCATATCTTTGAATGCCCTAGCACCTAATAGTCAGCATTTGATAAAGACTGTTTCACTTAACTGTGAACCTAGCTCATATAGTGAAGTTGCAACAATTCCTGCTTGGCAAGCTGCAATGACTCTAGAATTTGAAGATCTTTAAGAAAATCACCCTTGGGATTTGGTCCCACTACCCTCTGATAAAGAGGTTATAAGTTGTAGATGGGTATATAAAATCAAACACAAGGAAGATAGTAGTGTAGAAAGATATAAGGCAAGATTAGTTGTTAAAGGCTATACTCAACAAGCTGGTGTAGATTACACTGAGACCTTTTCTTCAGTTGTCAAGATGATAACTGTTAGGACCTAAGTTTGCATTGCAGTAAAGAAAGGTTAGGACATTTTCCAGTTAGATGTAAATAATGCTTTTCTTCATAGGGATTTGTTAGACGAAGTATACATGCAAATTTCACCATGGTTGGTAGTAGATAGATCCGACCTAGCTTGCAAATTGAATAAGTCCTTGTATGGACTCAAACAATAAAGCAAGCAATGGTACTCCAAATTGACAAATGCCCTTTGCTCTATGGGATACCAGCATTCCATGTTTGACTATTCCCTTTTTATAAAAGAGAAGGTTCCTTAATCATTTTTGTTGTTGTTTGTGTTCATGATGTTATCATCGCTGGTATTTAACTGAAGGAAATTCAATTTCTGAAAGCTTTCTTGCATCAGACTTTCAAAATCAAAGACTTGGGAAAACTTCATTACTTTCTAGGATTAGAAGTTCTCTATAAGGATGATGGTGTCCTGATCACTCAAAGGAAGTTTACTGATGATTTAATCACTGAGTTTGATTGCTCTCATTGCTCTGCACTGACTTCTCCCCTATACCCTTCTATCAAGCTAAAGGCTGATGAGGGTATTTTGTTATCTGACCCTACTTATTATAGGAATTTGATTGGCAGGTTGAACTTCTTGATTGGTACTAGATTAGATATTGTATATAGTGTTTAGCATCCCAGTCAATACATGCAGAACCCTAGAGATATTCACTTGAAGGCTGCCGTTCATGTTCTTAGATATCTTAAAGATGCTCCTTCTTTAGGTATTTTTATGTCCAAACATCGGGATTATACCATCCGGGCCTATTGTGATTCAGATTGGGCTGCTTGCCTTGAGTCCAGAAAATCAGTTAGTGGTTATATTGTGTTGCTTGGTGATACTCCTATTAGTTGGAAGTCAAAAAAGCAGTCCAATGTGTCACTGTCCTCAGCAGAAGCTGAATACAGATCTGTGAGAATGGTTGTCGGAGAACTTGTGTGGCTTTCCATGCTCCTTGATGAACTCACAGTGCCTACTACATTGCCAATTCCTGTGTTTTGTGATAATCAAGCCGCACTTCATATTGCTCGCAATCCAGTTTTCCATGAACATACAAAGCACATCGAGGTTCTTTGTCATTTTGTCCGCGACAAACTCCATGATAGTTTGATCACTTTGCACCATATTTCTACTCATGCTCAGTTGACAGATATTTTCACTAAGTCCTTGACTGGGGCTAAGCACTCTACTCTTCTTGGCAAGCTGGTTGTGAGTCCCTCACTTCCACCTTGAGGGGCTATTGAGATTACAAGACTAGTGTATTTATGTTGTAGCCATGTTTTTATATTTGAACCGCTGTATTGTGCTTTTTCTTATTCTTGGTTAGTTTGGTTAGTTTTGCATAGTCGGTTAGCTTTGCTAGTGCCAACTGTGCACCCATTTTTAGCTTGTATAAATATAGGGATTAGATATTTTGCAATTAGTTAATCAGAAATTTTTCAAATTTATTTTCCAATTTTTTCATGTTTGGTTGGTCAAAATGTCTTGAAAAACATTTTCTTTAGGAAAACAAGTTCCTTGAATATGAGAAAAATGACTTCCTTAATGGAAGTGGGGAAAACAAGTTTCACAAGTAACATTATAAGTTCATTCTCTTCTCCCCACCCACCCAACCCCTACCCCTCGACCTTCCCACACCCAGCCACTCCCGAACCCCCACTTCCCACCCCATACACCACCCAAACTACCCCCACCTCACCTACCCTACCCCTATCTCTCACCTCCTTACCACCACCACCCTATCTCTCAACTTCGCAAAACTAGGCACTTTGTGAAAGTAGCAACTTTCAGAAATATTAACTTTACAAAAGTAGCCGCTTTTTAAAAATATTACTTGCGAAAAGTAGTTACTTTTCAAAAATA
Source organism: Lycium barbarum (assembly GCF_019175385.1). Lineage (NCBI taxonomy): Eukaryota > Viridiplantae > Streptophyta > Magnoliopsida > Solanales > Solanaceae > Lycium > Lycium barbarum. The sequence goes on from NC_083341.1 coordinate 23,417,069, forward strand.
GTCGTTTTGCAAAAGTAGTCACTTTTAAAAAATAACCACTTTGTGAAAGTAATACTTTTTAAAAATAGTCACTTTTTGAAAGTAGCCAATTTTCATAAATAGTCATTTTGTGAAAGTAGGTACTTTTAAAAACTAACTACTTTGCAAAAGTAGCTGTTTTATAAAATAGTCTCTTTGTGAAAGTATTAAAATAATCATTTTTGCAGTGTGCCATTTCTAAGATAGTGGCCACTTTTGTAAAGCAGTCATTTTTTAAAAGTGACACAAAAATTGCTACTTTTGTAAAGTGGCCATTTTTTGAAAATGACAAAAAATTTATTATTTTTACAAATTTGCATTTTCGGTCATTTTGCAAGAAATATATTTTTGCAAAAGTAACCATTTTTATGTTACATTTTAGAAAATGACCAATTTACAAAAAGAGTCATTTTTTGTCACTTTTAAAAAATGGCTATTTTACAAACATAGTCACTTTTTTGGGTTTTCTTTCAAAGTTCAAAGTGGTCATTTTTTTGTTGTCGTAGAAAAAGGCCATTTGCAAAGGTATGCACATATTTGGTTATCTTATAAAAATAGTCATTTTGTGAAAGTAGCATCTTTTTCAAAATGCAGGGTGGGGTAGTAGGGAAGGTTGAAAGGGGGGGGGGAGGTAGAAGGTGAGAGGTAGTGAGTTGGGGGGTTTAAGGTGCGTGTGGTTAGAGGGTTGAATTGGTATTTCCGTCTAACCAAACACTAGAAAATGTTTTCCACATCCAACCAAACACAAGAAAATAAATATGAAAATCACTTGTTTTTCAAGAAATCATTTTCGACGAATACATTTTCCATCATACCAAACACACCCCTTGTGTCCGTGTATTTTCTCTCTCCTCTCTCTCTTTTCATCGTTTCCGCCATTGTTTCTCTCCAAGCTCAAGCTTGCTGCGTTGAGCTTGATATTTTGTCATATAGAAAGGGTTACAAGACTGCTAATGATTTATTGAATATTTGTAAGAGTGAAGTTTTAATTTTCTGCTCAGTTTATTCATGATAAAGTGTCAAAATAAACCTCAAGGAAGACTACGTAAGGAGCTGACAAAAAAGATGAAGCTATTACTAAAAATCCTGGGTTTTCTTTTACATCAATTCTTAAAAAATCACGGACAAAAAAAATCATTCAAAAATTGTGAAGAAGGATCAAAAGTTTAATTCATCCACTAGGTGGATTGGCTACAAGATGGAGAGCAGAAAAGAAGATTCAAAGTGTACTGACCAAACGTGTAAAATTTATTATGCTAAACTATTTTCAGAATACAAAATTCTAGGACCTACTCCTAATAATCTTGATGCATTGGCATGAAATAAAAGTATTAATGTAAAAAAAAAAAAATGTATTAATGTATTATATTTATGGGATTACATCCCAGAATTAGATATACAGTTAGACCTCTCTATAACCGCATCCACATATAACAACACCTCTCTATAATCATAAATTTTTTTCGGAACTGATTTTTTATGTTATATTTCACTTCTCTATAACATCATTTCACCTATAACAGCAGCGACCAACTTTATAACAGTACGCTCTTTGTAAAATTAACTCCTATATATCAGCTATCTTTTTTTTTTTTTTTGGTAATATAATAATGAACCATCTTTATAAAAATAGAATATCAATAATTACCAATAATAAGTGTAGAGATTTTGACCAAATATTTGATCATTTAATACACCATTACAATAGAAAATATTATATATATATATATATATATATATATATATTCATTATTAAACGATTTTCCTTCGTTATACAAAGTGTGATTAAGCTTAGAATTTGGCTATTAAAAATGAAAAGTAGATTTTATGCATCTTTTTTGCCTATAACAGCGAAATATTATTTAAATATCAATGTTGTTATAGGTGTATAATAGCAATTCTCTATAACAGCTGAAAATTTTTGGACCCAACAATGCTTTTATAGAGAGGTTTGACTGTATATGATGTATAGACTGAGACAAATTTTTATTTATAATATTATAGCCTCTATTTAACTCAAATAGTTAAAGAGATTAAATTTATTCTTTCTTATTATTGGTGCCTAATATTAATATCCTCTTTCCTAATCTTCTAAGGATTAATGTCATATTCAAAATCTTTCACCATTTTGTTTTCCTAAGTCAAAAGAATTCCGGCTTCTAAATTAATTTAACATCAAAACCTTTCTCCATCTGATATTAGGACTATTGTGTTTGTAAAAAGGGTTCCAAGACCACTAATCATATTATTGAACATGAGGACCCCGTTTGGATTGACTTATAAGTTGCCTATAAGTTGTTTTCAGCTTTTTTGAGTGTTTGGCTGAGCCAGCTTAAAGTCATTTTCTGCTTAGAATAAGCTCAAAAAAATAATTGGGCCTGTTTGACTTAGTTTATCTAAAGCAGCTTAAAAAAATAAGTTGGGCTACCCCAACTTAACTTTTTTTTTAGCTTATACGCTGTTCATTTTTTTGCACGGATTGCCCTTCTTTTGGGGTGGTCTTTAAATTTTACCCCTCATATTTGTGGTCTTTAAATTTTTCCCTTCGCTTGGATACCTGAGGTTCTGGGTTCGAACCCCCACTCAGGCATAAAATAAAAAAATGATTTCGCAAGGCAGGGCTGGGGGGAGTGTATACCGGATCCGGCATAAAGTCCTTAAGGAAAACTAAAGTTATGCCGGAGGGGGCATAACTTTTCCTCAAGGCATAGTTTAGTTATGCCTTATGGGGCAAAACTTTTCCTTAAGGAACTATGCCTTATGGGGCAGACTTTTAATTAAGGCATAACCAAAAGTATGCCCCATAAGGCAGAACTTTTTCTTAAGGTATAAACTTTGCCTTATAAGACAAACTTTTAGTTATGCCTTAAGGAAAAATTCTGCCTTATGTGGCATACTATAAAAGTTTGCCCATTAAAAGTATGCCCCCACTGGCATAAACTTGTGAAGGAATTACCAAAGTTATGTCGGACCCGGCATACTTATGCCAAGTCTGCCCATAAGGCATAAGTATGCCGGGTCCGGCATAAGTTTGGTAATTCCTTAACAAGTTTATGCCGGTGGAGGAGTACTTTTAATGGGCAAACTTTTATGCCGGACCCGACATAAACTTATGAAGGAATTACCAAAGTTATGCCGGACCCGGCATACTTATGCCAAGTCTGCGCATAAGGCATAAGTATGCCGGGTCCGGCATAACTTTGGTAATTCCTTCACAAGTGTATGCCGATGGGGGCATAGCGAAATTTAAACTCTGCCTTGCGAATTTTTTTAAAAATTTTGACTGTGTGGGGGTTCGAACTTGGAACCCATGGGGTTTAGCCGAAGGGCAAAATTTAAAGATTTCAAATGTGAGGGGCAAAATTTAAAGACCACCCCAAAAGAAGGGTAATTCTGCGAATTGCCCTAAGCTGTTTGTAGCTTATAAGCTGCTTAAAATAAGCCCATCCAAACAGGCTCTTAGAGAGAAGTTTTAATAATTTGCTCAGTTTATTTGTGATGAAATGTTAAAATAAATATCGAGGAGAACAACATAAGGAGTTGGCCAAAAAAATGAAGTTAAATTGAAGGAGATTAAAGGTCGGCTTGACGAAAGGTCTAAGTCTGGGAAAAATCGGTGTTTTTTTACTAAGCTTAGGTTTTGAGATAGAGAAATTGTGATTTTCGGTTTACTTTTGAGGTTTTTTCTCTGTTATTGAAGAGATTGAAGGACGAATGATGATATTGTTATTATCAAGTAGTTAATGTGAGTTTTATTGTGTTTGAACTATTTCTTGATGAAGAATATTCAGGATTTACTTTACATTACATCTTAATTTTATGCGTTTCTCCTCATTTTCGGGAATATATTGTCTAATTAGGTACAACTGTACAAACAACATGTTCTTGACACTGATTTAATTGTAGTCAACAACGTTCATAATCCGACCAACATTGCTACACATATTAATATCCAAATTTCACATACACGCGGGGATATTAAAATTGTCATATTGATACAATTTTAGACACATCATTCATTGAAGCTGATGGATAAAACCTAAATTAATTTCTTTTTATAATCGTCCACCAAAGTTAGGATGGATAGAAAGAAATCACTTAGTATTTTTTGTTCCTATCGACATTTGAACCTAAGACCTTATAATTCTCAACCCACTTCATCAACTACTGGACCACATCCTTAGGTATACCTAAATTACTTAAACTTTAGATGGATATCCCATTAGCCATGGCATATAAAATTGTGATTCCCTTCTAATCAAAATATACAAAACTATTTTAAATCCAAACTTGTGCTGTGAAGCTATCTTAAGCGAGTTTAATAATCTTAAGATATCATCTTGCTTCTCACAAGCAAAGAGATTGAGAGCAAAACGAATAACCTAACATTGTTAGTGATACAACAATTTACGACAAGAACTACATTTCAATTCCAAACAAATTAGGATCGATCAAAGCAATACATGAGAGCCTCGATAACAAGCTGCAGTGATGGACCGCCTCTCTCTTCCTCTCCCCCTAAAAAGATTGAGTTAATATCACATGGCTACAACAAAACTAATTTTTAGGTCACAATTTATGTGGTACCTTTTGCTTTTTAGTCTGTGTAAAAAAAAATGTCACTGTACTATAATTAAAGATAACTTAATTTAAAACTTCTCTTTTACCCTTAATGAAATGATTTATAGTTAGGAGTGTCAATGATTTTTCAAAAACAAATTGAACTGACCGAACCGGCTTTTAGATTCTTTTTAAAGGTTTTAATACAAATTTATAAACTTACCGAATAATTAGGGTGGATTTTTATTTTATAAAAAAATACCAAAAAAATACCTAACCAATAAATATACATGTAAAAAATATATATTTTATGTATCAATTTATAATGCATAGCATTAGATATTTTAACCTTAGACCTTGCCTTGGGATGAATTTAAATGGAGAGGAGTATAATTAAAACTTTACCTACTCTACCCTGTTGAAATAAAATACATAAAGTCGCGAACACTACATACACGATGATATCATCAACTACTCCAGAAGAAGGAAAGGTTTGTTTCTCCTCCTCTTCTTTTTGGTTTTTGTAAATTTTTGAAATTCTTATTCCGATTAACAATGGTAGCATCTACATATGACTGACTTCATATTGCAAATTCTTAAACTAAAAATTTAATACAATTACCCTTTCCCATTGCACTGGAACTTATATGAAAATTGATTTACGTAGTTTTAGTTTTCAATAATGTTTTATAATAAAAATATTTTTTAAACACCAATTATCATGTCTTGCTACAATTGTTAGTTTGCTGCCTTGCTAGTATTTATTTATAGCGCAATGTGTTCTTTATAAGTTATACGTATATGTTGTTGTATCTCTGAAGTTCATCCATAATGTTAGTGTATTTTCAGTTTGTTTCTTCCATCACTTTTAATTCTTAACTTCTATTTTTTTCTGTATTGTATTACTTGATTTTCAGAAAAAAACTGAAAATTAACCAAACCGTACCGATATCGAAAATAAAACCGATACGATTGGGATTGTTTTAAAAAGTTTAATTTTGATTATATATAGTCGAATATCCGAAAAGCTGATATGATATATTTTTTGTAAAAAATCAGCCGAACCGAACCATTAACACCCGTATTTATAGCTATACATATTTCAAAAAATTTCCTTCTTTTTGTAAATTTGTGCCAAAAGCACCGTCACATAAATTGGGAATGGGGAATGGAGATACTTTTTTGTAAGTTGAAAATGTTGGAGGAGGCATTTTCAAAGTTGAAAGGGTAAAACATCCTAATCCGGGTCTAATCTAGTAGTGTAGATATTTAAAACCCCTCCCAACTCCCAACCAAGTCTTCGCCATACCTCAGCTCCAGCTCCAGCTCCAGCTCCACATCTGCTTAATTTTCCACTCCATTTCTAGAACTTTCTCAGCTCACAAATCGAACTATATTGCTTAAAACCTCTCCATTATTCATACTATAAAAGCAGGTAAACAAATCCAAAACTCTATCTTTCGCAGTATACTTAGGGAAGAACACTTCTGCCTTATGTTCTTTTTTCAGGAAATTAACTCTTAATTCTGTCCTACATAGAAATATATCTGCTAAAAATGCCGTGTTTTATCCTTGTATAGATTTAAGTTTTGGCGCTTTCGTGGATTTGAATTTTGAATAGTGACTACTTTTGTCTTTTTTCTATTTGTTAATACTAATTAATTTATTGTCTAAATTAGAATCAATTGAAGCGAACGACCAAATCTGAACTGTTTTATTTAATAGAAGCTCCTCAGCTCACAAATTGGATTTTATTGCTTTCTATTTTTCATACTATAAAAGGAGGTAAACAAATCCAACTCTCTCTATTTCCTCGTTTTGCTTTCGCAGTAAATTTGAAGAGAAACACTTGTTCCTCTTTAAGCGAATTAACTCTTTATTCTGTTGTACATAGAAATATATTTTCTCAAAATGCCGAGTTTCCTTGTTTTTATCCTTGTGCAGATTTAAGTTTTGGAGCTTTTGGCGATTTGAATTTTGAATAGAGCATTTTTTGTCTTTTTCCTATTTGTTACTCCGTCCGTCCCAATTTATGCGGTGCCATTTGACTAGGCACGAAGTTTAATAAGAAAGAAAGTATAACTTTTGAAATTTGTGGTCCGAAGCAAGCTTCAGATGTTTGTGTGGCTGTAAATCAATCTCATAAAGTTGTATTGTTTCTAAATATGGGAATGTGACATTTTTTTTGAGACAGACTAAAAAGGAAAATGTGCCACATAAATTGGGACAGTAATAGTTAATTTACTTGCCTTATTCTCGGTTGTTGATCTGCTAAATTAGAACTAAAACATGGTGGCTTCTTTTGATTTAAGCGAACGACAAAATCTAAACTGTAATTGCAATGTTTCATGTAAATGAAAAAGAGATTGTATTTCTTCGCGCTATAATTAGTCAACAATGGAATACTAAAAAGATTTTTGCTCAAAATGCCTAGTTTCTGGAAGAACCTTGTTTTATCCTTTGTGCAGATTTAAGTTTTGGCACTTTCGTGTATTGAATTTTGAATAGGACAGCTTTTGTCTTTTTCTATTTGTTTATAAATAGTTAATTTACTTACCTTATTCTCGGGTGTTGATCTGCTAAATTAGAACTAAAGTATGGTGTCTTCTTTTGATTGAAGCCAACGACAACTGTTTTCGGCTTCTTGTTATATGGTACTTGTTCAACTGCTTATTTAAACTATATGCCATAACTCAGGGGTCGTTTGGTAGCTGGTTAGAGTTAGTAGGTATTAATAATACAATGATTAGCTATGAGGGAATCTATGCATATTTTATGTAGGTTTAGTTATTCATGTACACCCTGTTTCAATTTGTTTGTCTTACTTTCCTTTTTAGTCCCATTACGAAAGAATGCCTTTTTCCTTTTTTGAAAACTCTTCAATCCCCAACTTTCCACTTGGCATCTTTAAGACCACAAGATTAAAAGATATTTTGGTACATTCTAATATATGTTTAGTTTAAGACCACGAGGTTCAAAAGTCTTCTTTGCTTTCTTAAAATCCCTGGCAAGTCAAAACCAGACAAACTAATTGAAACGGAGGGAGTATTAGTTATTCCACCTTCTATCTTGCATAAAATACCTCATAACTTATACTCCCTCCGACCCAATTTATATGACACTCTTTCCTTCATAGTACGTCCAAAAAGAATGACACCTTTCTTTATTTAGTAACAATTCAACTTTAAATTTACCTTTTTACCCTTATTGAAATGATTTCTAGCCATAATTTTTTTTTTTGGTTTGTTTTAGACCACAAGTTCAAAAGTCTTCCTTTATTTCTTAAACTTCGTGCCCAGTCAAACACCCTGATACAAAATTACAATTCAAACACCGTACTAATTTTATACATGAATAACTTACCTTCTAACCAACCACCAAACACTGATGCAGGATTTAATACCTGCATAACTCATCTCCAAACAAGCTACCAAACTATCCCTTGATGGTTAGCAAAGGTAAAAAGTAAAAACTTCCCTTAACTGTATAAAGTAAAGGCTCAGGTGTATAGAGAAGACCTCACCGTTTAAGAAGTAACCATAGAAACGAAGGAGACCACTATTACCATTTTGACTTCTTTTATTTACTAGATTTTTGACACCTAGGAAAATACAATTTTTTATTTCTTTCTTATTCTGCAGTGAAATACCTAAAAAAAGAAGAAAAAATCGTGGTGGGGAAGGTTAGAGTAGCCAAAGCCATTGGAATTTTGATTTTATACATTGGATAAATCCGTTGTTTTAGCAATGTTTCATGTAAATGAAAACAAAGTTATTGTATTTATTCGAGCTATTAGTAGTCAACAACTGATACTCACATTTTCTGAGAAGTAACATCTATATGTGGTCATGTAAAGTGCCAAGGAGAAAGATATAACAGAAAAAACAAGGAAACTTAGAGAGCCCAGCAGAGGGGAACAGTGAGCACAAGAAACTTAAAGATGAAGGCTTCCAATTCCTCATGTTAAAGGAGCATATCAGGAGGTTGGAAGTATGGAAGAAAGCTAGGAGAATATGGATACTTTCTCTATCGATGTAGGGTCAGTTAAAGAGAAAATCTTCTTTCAAGATTTTCTTCACCTACATCAGTCCTTATCTATCTTCTTAGAAAGGATTACAACGCCTTTTATCGTAACCATAGACTTTCGCAGGACGGAAGTCTTCTCTTACCTAATGGTAATTAAACCTTGAGAGTGTTTACCTACTTAAAATATTGAAAACAGCCAGTCCTTCAAATTGAATGTTTAACTGATTGTTTAATGTATTCTGGTTAGAAGTCAGTAGTGCATGGTGCTATGTTATTGGTATTAAAAATTGATTTGTTTTTTTGTATAGGAGTAGACACTTCCTTGTGTTGTAATTTTGGTATGCATCTTCTTGACGCCATTTAATGAAATTCCCTTCAACAAAAAAATTGAATTTATTAATTAGGAGTAATGATATGACAAGACTTTGTAGAGAAGGGTGTGTATATGGTATGCCCTTTTGATTTCTCATATAGAGGTGGTTGTATTGGTGAATTATGTCACCACTTAGTGAAACAATTCACATTGGTTATGTTACTAAAGGCATTACTTCCTTACAACTATGAACTTTTATATTATGTGGTGGGTGCTCTACCTGTTTTCATTTGGTGTGGAGTCCAGGAGAGAAGGTTAGGAAAGTGAAAATGTAACGAGCAAAATGCTTGTGCATGTCTTGATGCTTCTTGTTCTTTAAGGATTTATAAAATGTTGAATACTCACTTTATTTGGTGTCTCTACTCTCTAGTACAAAATGGGGGAGTAAAATGTCAAAATGTATGTCTAGTTTAAAAAAGGCCATCTGGACTTGGTTTTTGATTTTGAGTGTATATTATGCTCTCAGCAATTCGAAGGGATTGAAGATTGATAAAAATTAGAAACTTCTATTTCCTGCTAAATGGAGCATAATATTTTCTAACTGTAACAAAGGTTGTGCTGATCTCTGAGCGATTTGTTAGCTTGTGTTAGATGTGTTTGCTTGGCCTTAGCAAAAGGAAACCATAAACTCAGTGTTGGCTATTCCTATATTTTCCTTTAATGGAAATATACACATTGACAATATTTACTGGGAGTTTTCAAGATTCACCCGGAGTTATATGATTCCTTTTTTGCCTGGTAAGACTGTTAAATGAGCAATCGATAAGATAATAAACTTAAGGGTCTGAGAAAGTTTCACTTAGAAGTATATTTCAATTTCTGCCAAGGGTGTGATGCTGGTACATTTGCATGAGAAAGAGAAGATTTGAGACAAAGTTTGTGCATGGGACCTTTCTCTTTTTTTTTTTTTTTTTGGTTGAAACTGTTAACTTCTTTATCTTTCTAGTTTCTTATGCAGATTTAATGCTAGATCATCGCTGTAATACGTGCTATTGTACAGAAAGAGTTAACCCCCCTATTACTTCTTTAAGTTTCCAACTGCCTTTTGCTTTGGAAGCTCCGTTGCAGTTGAGCATCTGAGCTTTATATACAGAACTGGTGACATTTACACCATTAAAGTTAGAATTTACTAATAGAATGAAATTTTTCTACTTTACGCTGTGATACATTCAAATACCAGATATATTCAACTAATACTTATACTCATACTCCTAGGAGGATGCTTAAAGTGCAATGGATGAAAAGATGTTATACATTACTCACGTACAAAGAAAAGTAAAAGACTGTTTTTTTTGTTTGGTTTAAATACATTGATATTTCATCTGTATTTCCCACGTCTCTTGAAATTTATTTATTGTGAGATAATCACTCTAACAGTTAAGGGAAAAAGATTCACAGAGTTGAGAATTTGTTTCGCAACCTATGACAGAAAGAGCTTCTAGTTTTCTAGATTATGTTTACTTGTTAATCTGTAGTTTTCATCTCAAGAAACGTTAATGCAATTATGGACAACTGCATGATGCTTATATATTTTCATTCAGAGAAATGAAGACGAAGGACAATGGAAATGTTATTTGCAGCCTACCGGCCCTACCCAAGAAAAAGCTTCAGGACTTGTGCAGGAGACACGGGTTATCTCCTTACAAGACAAAACCCAATCTTTTGAATTCTTTGGTACCTTACATCAAGGTAAATGTCGTAAACAATCTTATTTTGGTAGTGAATAAAAGTGAATGTTTTGGTGAGATTAAACATATGATAAATGAAAATGAATTCATTAGGAAATTGTATTCTTGACGTGATCATCTTGAAAATACCTTATTCAAGTTTATTGATTGTTTTGGAACCTGCTTAGCTGACTTGGATTGACCACTCAAATACAAGTTTGTTGTGCTGCAGGGTGCAGATGAGCTTTTATTTAAAGAGATGAAGACAAAGGACGGTGGAAATTCCATTAGCAGGCTACCTAAGAAAGAGCTTCAAGATTTGTGCAGGAAACACGGTTTATCTCCTTATAAGACAAAGCCTAATCTTGTAAACTCTTTGATCACTTACGTCAAGGTAGATGTTGAAGAAAATATTAATTTTTGGGTGAATAAAAGTAAATATTTGGGTGAGATCTCATGGATGAAACTGAATAAATTGGGAATTTTATTATTTACGATCATCTAGAAAACGCCTGATTTAAGGTTCTTGGTTGTCACATGACCTTCTTAGACGACCTGGATTGATCACTGAAGTATCAGTTTGTCTTGATGCAGGGAACAGAGAGTTTTTCCTTTAGAGAGATGAAGACAAAGGAGAGTGGAAATTCCATTTACAGCCTACCCAAGAAAAAGCTTCAAGAATTGTGCAAGAAGTACGGTTTGTCTCCTTATAAGACAAAACCCAATCTCGTGAATTCTTTGATCAATTACTTCAAGGTAAATGTTGGCTTTGGGTTGATGATAGACAATCTTACTGTTGTGATGAATGAATATGAAAATTAGGGTGAGATTAAGCATATGATACATGATGATGAGCTCATTATGAATTTGTATTGTGACACGATCATCTCAAAAATACTTGACGAGGTTTTGTTTGTTATTACATCCGTGCTTAGATGCCCTGGTTGATCACTGAAATACAAGTTTGGCTTGATGCAGAAAGCAGATATAGAAACTTCTGAAGGCAATGGGTACAACGTTCTAGATTCTTCTGGAGAGATATTGTTTTCAAGATTCATCACTCAGTGTGATGAGAAGGGTTTCAATCAAAGACTTCACAGTCCACAAATAAGTTTTTCCAAGAATGCATTTACTTCTGACATAAAGCCAATGCATGTGCCTTCTTTTGAGTTTTCTGTCTCATCAGAAGATGGAATCAATCTTTACGTTGACTTGAATTCATGCCCATCAGACTCTTTTAAAAGATTGGAAAAGAAGGTGTGTGTATGTCACAATCCGCAGAATCACAAATTTCAAAGTTTCTGTCAGGAGATTCAATACCTAGGGAATAACAGACAAATGACAAGTTCATTTATCTGGAAAACAGATTCAGATAGTAGATTTAACAGTGGCCATGCACAAACTGTTTCTTCCGCAAGTTTATGTGGTACTTTTGATGTATGTCATACAGCAAATATAGATGATGCATCTTTGGGATTTTCAGCAACGACAAAGTCACGTGATGGTTCTGTAGAAAATCTTACACGTCCAGAAGGAAAACAGGGAAGCCCGTCGTCATTTAGAAACATTTGTGGTGTACAGAACATGAATATCACTGATGTAAATACTTTTACGGGAGAGGAGATCAAATGTGTGGGTCTGAATACCTTTCAAGCTTCAGAAAAACCAGTGGCTATTAATAAAACTTTCAGTGTTGAGGCTTATAACCCAGAAAACACTACAGAGGCTTTTGATACTAGTCTGTGTAAATCTTTTCATGCATCGTTGGAGAAATTAGCTATCAGTTCCCTTGCAGATGTGCCAGGGCTAAAACATAATAAAATTGAAAATCAGAATACTAGGCTCTGTGATGTAGGTTGTCTCAATTCTGAAAGGCAGCAAAGTTGTGTCTCAGAGAAGCTTCTTGTGCTATCTCATCTCTCTTCGGAAACTGATTTTGCAGAGATAGAAGCTTCAGAAATGGGCAGTCATCGTCAACTTTCATCATATTCTTCTTCTGGAAAAGATGGCCTTAGAAATTTGGTTGATGCAGCAGAGAGCCTCAGAAGTCAACTACCCCTTTCTTGTGAGGATAGCTGCAGCATTTTCCTGGATGACATGCCTTCATCTGCTGATGGAGGGGTAATATATTCTTAGCATAATCTGGTGCATTTTGCTATGGTATCTTTGCAGGTTATTGCTTTGCGAACATGATTTTATGTAGCCCAATATTCCTTGTCTAGATTTTTTAACTGATGTCCAACCAGTCTGAAATATAGTTTCTGCTCTACAAATAGTTTAACTTCAACTTTTGAGGATTGCGTAAATGATATTCTTTCGTTTTGACAATCTGAGCGTACCCGCTTTATTCAAGACATGTTTCTTAGCTTGTGACATGGCATTCATTAGTAGGGTTATATCTACTTTGATAAGCTTATTACTGGTCTGATAATTTGTGAAATAATATTAAATAATAAAGTAAGCAGCTCTCCTTACTCCATTTGGATTTCTCCTCCTCTCTCTCTCTCTCTCTCTCTCTCTCTCTCTCTCCCCCTGAAAGAAAAAAAAGAAGTCATCTGCCAATGTGGTGTATACTGTATAGGTGTCTGTGGGCTCGAATGGGCTACCTCCAATCAAACCATTGCAAAGGCTTTTGCTCAGATTAGTGAAATGCTCAAATCAAAGATCACTGACGACCACCAGACCTGTAGATCTAGGGGTTTTGGCTGCGTTACCTTCAAAGCTGAGGGACGTGATAGAGAGGATGAATGGCCTGAACCTTGATCTTATCTCAATTGTGCGGAACCAGCGGGGGTAAGGGGCACCATTTGGGTGGTGGAGGCTCCAGGGGTGAGAAAGGCAAAGGTGAAACATGCCCCGGATATAATGGCAGCAGTTGTGATGATGGTTTGTTACAGTGACAGTGGATCACAGTCATCACTACTCTAGCAGTGGTGGTGCCTTGGATGGAATGGAATTAGATAGTTGGATTTGGGAATGAATGTGGGTTTATTGGTTTTGATCAAATTTGTATTAGTTCTATTTTGATGTTTGTGTGACTGTCCTTTTCGACCACTATTGGCTCGACTTAGTGGAAGATACGTATTTTCAATTTTACAGCTCTTCCATTTCTCAGCTTGCCTACTTTCTATATTTATCCTCTTTTTCTTTGCATGTGATTAGAAATGATCACTAAGCATGTAGACATTTGTTTTTGTGATTGTCCTATTATAATTTATATGTTTTGTTTCTTTAAATGAAAACCTGAAACAAGTTAACGTCATGATGTCTTTCTTTTTACAGGCAAGGGACAGCTATGCCAACAGATCAGAAGCTTCAGAGTAATCTCTCTTCCTAAATTAAGATGCTGTGAATAGACTCTGATGACAAAAGGATGAAAATTTTGTTATTGGACTTGTCCACTTGCAGAGAGCTTTTGAAGAAGCAGGAGCAATTATCCCATGGAGGGAAGAAGAGAAAGACGCATGACGGTAAATCTGATAATGTTCATCAATGTAATGATGGGAGAATTTTGAGAAGTGCAACCCGTCTACAAAGTCTTCCTAGAAGATCTATTCGGCTTGTCTCTAAGGTTTGCATTTAATGGTGTTGCTGTAGTGTTTGCTCATTAATTGGCTAAGCGAATTAGCAAATGGATTGAACCTGGTTCTCAAATTCAATATTGAACAGACACCATATATTATCTAACATTCTTGTCTGGAAGTTGGAGTAGTAATAGGGTAGGAATATTCAGCAACCTGTTACTGTACCATTACTTTCTGCTGTCACCATTCTTTATCATATGATATGTAAAAAATGATATCCTTTCACACTGATTAAAAAAAGGGAGATACACTCACAACCAAGATGTAGGGTGAGATTGTAGCTAAGTGGGAAAAGCCTGTGTCCAACTATTACAAAAAGAGACAATTCAACTCAGAAGCTTGATTATTCCCTCAAGCTTTTATACTAATTACGAGTGTACAATTTGGTAGGTGTATATTTACAAAGTCTAGTCAAATCCGTAAATCAAATCCCTGATCAAATCAATATTTGGGTAAATAAGGTACCGTCATAACAGACAAAATGCTGAAAATGGTGGCGGGAAAAAGGACCATCACTGCTCCTGTCTTTAAATGTTGATTCTATCGCCATTGCCTATTGCAAAATGATATCCTTTTTTAACCCATTGTCTTAAATGCCCCTCCAGAGACCTCCACATATGGCATAGTAATGTGATCGGATATTGCTTACCCTTGTATATATATAGATAAATATCTTTTAATTTGATTTTTTGTGCAGCGACTGGTGGCATGGAATTCCTAAGTGTTAGAGATCCGCCTATGTAATATTAAACTCTCAGTACTGGTGTACACCATACATATTCTTGTAAGTACAAATCCTGAAATTCAGCTTTGATTAGTTCACGAGGTGAATAAATTATGTTTCTTGATTCCTGCATCCTGATGTTGTTTGCTTCCATTTCCTATTAACTTTATCGTCCATTCGGCAAACATGTTAAATTCAGCTCTAAATTTCTCGAGAATTTTTCGTGAACGTGAGTGCCTAAGAATGGACACATGTCATACACTTCTATTTGACTAGATTTCAGCTGCAGCAGTTTTAGTCACGTAGGTTCAAGAGTTAGTCTGATAAAATCAAGAAGTTAACTGAAGGTTTTTAGTTTTGTGCTGTATGCTCAGCTAAATTTCGTGAAATCAGTTAATATGGCACTCAGTCAAAATCTATTTTGATTTCTGACTGTTTGGTATATATGCATCATGCTTTAGTCCGAACTCTTAAAATCATGCATTTGTGGAGTCCTTTATCTCACTTTCCTAACTGATTCGTGACATGCTGCAGGTGGTTCCTCTATTCTGTATACAAGAGAATAATTTATTTGAGGTCCGGCCAATTTGTTTAACGTCATCTAGTTTTCATTCAGCTAGAATAACAATTTCTTCTTTTTTGAACTTTCCTTTGTTGTTATGCCTCATTGTTTAAGAGTTTGCACCTGTTCGCTATTTGTTATAAACCAGTTTGTGTCACTCGATCGGAACTCTGCAGCTTAAAGTCAAGAGGGGAATGAACACCTCTTGTTTGCCCCCAATTTAGTTATATTTCATAGAAATAATTCATTGATCTTGATCCTTTATCACAGCTTTTTTCCAACTGTCCACCCTATGCTAGTTTTCATCGGCACAAAGGAATATGTGTTGGAAGCATTACCAGTAAATGCCTTTCTTCCAGACGTGGTGAATGAGGCAACTAGTCTTTTTGTACTGCTTTCTGTGGTTAGATATTAGTATTCTTTAAAGTAATATAGAAAGAGATTGATTGATAATTTAATCAACCAAAGAGGAATAGTAAAAGGTCAGTAACAGTAGCGGTGGAAAATACAAGGTGACGAAGGAAGGAGAGGAAAGAAGATATGATTTAAGCCTTTAAATTTCAGATGAACTAGTGGCTTCAATCTAAGGGTCCATTGGAATGTACTGGAGGATATAATACTGAAGGTTCCATTCAATCTAAGAGCATTCTGGTTGTCATTCATGAACTTCTGTACCCAAATCATATTAGTGTGAAGTGAGACATGCTTCTAAGAAAGGAGAAAATTTGGAAAACCCAAAAATAAAAAAATTGAAAAAGAAGATAACGAGAAATTCTTTTTAACACTCACACGTAAAAAAGATCACAATGGAGAATGGAATAGAAGCAATAAAAAGCTTCTGTGAGAAACTGTGTTCTTGGGGTTTCAAGAGATGGATATTAAAACAGGGTTAAGGAAAGAGTAATAGAACAGAAAGAAGAAATCTTTCATTAACTTGCAAATAAGAAAAAAAGAAGAAATGAAAATCTCTCTTCACATCACCTGTTAAACAGAATAGAGGAGAAGAGATACAATATAAACCTTTAGATCTCAAGAGGCAGCGTACATAGATACTAGTAAAATGAAAATGAGGGAATAATGCTTTTCTATCAAGATTCTTCAAGGGAGGAGCCAAAGAAAATATTTTTTCAAAGAAATATAACAAACTATTTACAAGTCACAACCTGCGGAAAGAGCGGGAAAACTTCTTTTTATTTGTGTCCCTTCTATTCAAACAAACATAACTGTGCGGGAAATGGGTATTTTTCTCTCTACTTCTTTGTTCTTTCTGGTTTAGTCGTCAAATATTCCAAGTTCGTGATTGACTAATTAACATTAGCGTCAAATTGGTCTATTAAGGTGGTAAAGGCTCCATACCATAAATTTCTTCTAAGAACTGACCGGGACCTTTGCTTTAAGAGTAGCAAGATTCCAACCTCCAAGTTCAAGGTCTTGCTGATTTTTTCTGTTTCAATTTTTTTTCTTGCTGATTTTTCTCTTTAACCCAATGCAGCAAATCCGCCGCTTCTCATCATCTGCTTAAACTCTGTAAAATTCACCATTCCATCTCCGTCAGCATCGACTTTCTTAATCATCCTCCTGCAGTCGTCAATGGTCCGCCCTTGCTTGAGACCAAGCGATCCCAAGACGGATTTCAATTCGTCTACGGTAATGAATCCGTCCCCATTTTGGTCGAACACATTGAACGCCTCTCGAATGTCTTCCTCCTCGTCTCGGTCTTCCATTATGGTCTCATATAGAGCACCGAATTCGTCAATATCAATGTAGCCATCGCCATTCACGTCGATCTTGTTGATCATCTGCGCCAGATCTGAATCGGACATGAAGATCCCCATTTTCTCTAACGAGTCATTCAGCTCCTTCTTTGTGATCCTGCCATCACCATTTCTGTCAAACATATGAAAGACACGCTTGAGCTCTTCCGACTCCATTATTCTGTGGGGGAACGACGATATAGTTATTGATTTTCACGCTGTTAGTAGTAAGTTTTGGGAGAAGATTAAATGGCCTGAACTTTTGGACACAAAAGAAAAGAATTGTGTCAAGGAGGAGTCTTAGACAGAAAATTCTCAACAAAATGGTTGGCAGGGGCGTTCTTTTGAGTGTGTAACACTATTATTGTGTGGTGATTTTGGTTTCTTTGGTAGAGAAAATTTTGTAAATTATTAGTAAAATTTTCATTTTGTATTTGCCCTTCGCCCACTGTTACATCTCCACTTTGTTAGGTTTAAAAAAATAGATCTTTTCTTTAATATCACATTTTTACATATATTTCTATAAAAAGACATAAATTTAGATAGGTGTTGCCTCCGGGTTGATTTGAGCAGTCAGTTACAATTGAGATAAATAGGTTTTTGACATGTTCTGTATATCTATCTATATGACCAGTAAAAACAATTTGTTCCTTTGTAAAAATATGTGAATGAAGGAAACATGCATTCAGAAAATAGATCGACTTAGTGAAACATATTTGAAGAATTCTTTATTTTTCTCAAATATGGCCATGTCTTCCTCTACCAACCCAAGCCATATTTCTATTCCCTTCCCATCACTAGTGTCCATTAAAACAACCAAATTTGGAGCTATGGCTCCAACAGATGCCCATTTTGGCTTACCCCATCCAAAATCAATGTCATGAAAAGGGAAATTACACAAACTAGTGGAGCTAAGTATTTCCACTTCTTTATTTATTGCACTTACTGTATCATCCATATGCTTTGCATCAAAACCATCTTTAGTAACATTCTTTATTGAAGCTTTAACTTTTTTCACTAATAACTTATAATCCAAGGCTCCCTCAGAAACTTCCCAATTTGCCTCTGCCATGTGAATGATATTTCCCATGATTTGTTGAGGTAATGGAGGTTGAATTCTTCTCTTCAAGTCTATTGGAATTCTAATTACATAATTTTTGATGGCAGAAGGGTTTAGGACCCCCCTGAACTTGTCGATTTTTATTCAGTGTACACCTAAATTTTACGTTGGCCTAATTACCCCCCTCAACTTGAAAATATGATAGCCTGAACCCCCTAGACGCTGATGTGGCAAAGAGCGTGGATACACTCTCTTTTAGGCGCGTGGATGGGTGAAAAATCGAAAAATCAGCTTTCAAATGGGGTATTTTTCAACTATTAATTGCCACATAATCAATATAATGATTTTATTTGATCCAATTGTATATCTTATTGTTTTTTCTTAATATACATTGCATATTTTATCCAAATTGTGTTTTTTTTTTTTCGATATGATGATTATTTATTTTAGCTATGTATTTTTTTTTTCTTTTTTCGGATCCAAATCTAAATAACTTAGTTGAAAGTTTCAACTTGAAATTCTATTTATTTTATTCAAATAAAAATAAGGTTTAGCAAAAGTAATGAAGTTTAGACGGTGTATTTTTTACAAAAATATTGTGTATTTTTCTTTTCATGCAAGTACTATTTATTTCAACTGTGCATTATTTTTTCGGGTCAAATTCATAAATATTTGGTTAATATTTTATTTGATTTCTTTTTCAGATTCAATGATTATTTGTTTTTACTGTGTATTTCTTCTTTTCCTGGCCAAATATATAAAAATAACTTGATTAGAATATCATTATCTTTAGGCAAATAAAAAAATTATAGTCAAAATATTTATATAAAAATAACTTGATTAGAATATCATTATCTTTAGGCAAACAAAAAAATTATAGTCAAAATATTTTCAAGTTCTTTTTTTACAGATTTGGCCCGAAAAAGATGATTCAAATAATTGTTGAACTTAAAAAGTAAAAAATATATATTTTATCCTTTAAAAAATGTCATATGGACAAAAAAATCCATGTGGCAGCGCGTGTAGACCACCTCCATGAGTTGTCAGCGTCCAGGGGGTCGTGCCTATCATATTTTCAAGTTTAAGGGGGTAATTAGGCCAACGTAAAGTTTAAGTGTACACTGAGTAAAAATTGACAAGTTCAGGGTCCTAGACCCTTCTGCCATTTTTGATAGCATTATTATTGTTCCTTTTCTGCATAGCGGCAATAACTGCTTCCCATACAAATGCTAACACAGCCTCTACTCGAGAAGTTGAACAATCTGCATTTGTTTTCAGAGCCAAAATATTGGACTCATCGAACACGAATCTTCTTGCTGCCATTTTTGGTGGAATTTGATCTTTTTTCCCAAATTTAAACACCGAAAAATTGTGGACCTCTTTTGGTGGAAAAACGGAAGTACAATCCATGAACAAATTGTCTGAAATATTAATGCTGTCATTTTTCTCAAGACAAACGCTTGCCCAAGTGTTGAGGAAGGTGGCAATGGAAGAACCATCAGCTATAAGGTGACTAATACAGACACCTATTGCAATTCCACCACAATCAAAACAGTTTATTTGTAGTGCCAACAAGACATTGTCATCTGATCTTGTCAATGGATTCATTGGTAGTAATTTTCTCAGGACTTGAATTTTCACGTTCTTAAGCACATTTGACATGTCTTCATGAACTTTGGCACGTAAAAAATCAATACCTTGGCCGTTGCAGTCTACTGTAAATCCATCCTTTACTCTTCCTGCAAGTGGGTTCATGTGATTTAAGGTTTTTGAGAGGGATACTTTAAGAGAATCAAAAATATTTTCCAAATTACTGCTTGAGTTCTTGTGGTAGAAGAGAACGAAAGTAGTGTAACAATTTGGAGCCTTTTGATCTAAAAGAGAGAGCTTGTGGCTGATAGGGCTCTTAGGACTTGGAGAAGACGGTTTGATTATTTCTTTAGAGATGATCTCAACTTTGATATCCATTTTCCGTCACTGAGAATATGTTGATTTAGTTTTCTTGTACAACTTTAGACCCTCTCAAAGAATTGTTTATAAGCAGAGTATTATGCGCATATTATGTTTCTTGAAAGTGACCTTTGTCTGCATATAAGCAGAGCAAAGTGAGGATAAGAGATTCCAAGGAATACAAAACTGTAATGAAAGTGACCTTCAACTTCACGCCAAAAGAGTCTTAATGCCGGCAGAGTCATCAACAAATGTGGTAGACTGGATAAGGTTTTTCCACCTATTAGAGTCTTGTATTCGAGTTGTAGAAATGGACAGACTTCTAAGTTCTAATAGAGAGATATTCCCTGTACGACACGAGTTCTAATTAGTCAAAATCAGTAAGCTTCGAATACCGATCGAATGATTAAACAAAAGGACACTTAAAGCTGGTAAAACTGGTCATCCGAGAGAGCGGAAGATTTAGATTTAACTAAAGGTGACCTTTTAGTTATGAAATTAGTATAGGTGACATCTGCGGATCACATCAAATCAAAATCCAATTAAATTTGAGATTAAAAAGATTGGGTCCAAAATGTATTTTTTTCAAATTTCTTAATCTTTTATAAAATACAAAAAGATTCCAACTTAATCCAAAAAAAACCCACCAGCCCCCCTTCTCCTCCTCCCACCCCTCCGCAGCCCCACCCTCGCCGCCCCCCCCCCCCCCCCCCCCTCCCCCCACCAATTTTTTTTTTTAAAGAAAATTTTTGATATTTTTTATTTGCTTTTTCACCAGCAGCTCCTCCTCCTCCTCCTCCACCCTCCTCCACCCCCACACCCCCCACCACCCCGGCCTAATTTTTTTTTTAAAAAAATTGTTTTAATTTTTTTTTAATTTCTTTATTTGTTTTTTCACCCCCCCCTCCTCCTCCCAACCCTCGCCCCGCGCAATCACCCCTCTCTCTCCCCACCCCTAATTTTATTTTTAAAAAAAAAAGTTTTGATTTTTTTTTTACCATTCCCCACTCTTCTTCCTTCCACCCCTCACCCACCCCACCCCTCGCCCCCCCCCCCCCCCCCCCAAATTTTTTTTTTTTAAAGTATTGATTTTCTTTATTTGTTTTTTCAGCCCCCCCCCCCACCCCCCCCCCACCCCCCCACCCCCCCCAAAAAAAAATTTGAAAAGTTTTTTTTTGGGTTTAGGAAAAGTTTGTAGTGAATAGATGGTTTTTCTGTTGTTGTCTAGTATGGTTCAGGGTTTAGGAAAATATATCCGACATATAGTTTTTTTGTTCTGGTCCTGGTATTTATCTGATTCTATTTGTAGAAGATAACCAACAGATTTGTAGTTATTGCAACGAGTTCTATACTTTTTGCAACAAGTAGACAATCTGTTGCAACGACTCACTAATCTGTTGGACATAGCTTCAGTTATTTGCTTTTGTTTGTAAAAGATATCTAACAGATTTGTAGTTGTTACAACAAGTTCTACACTTGTTGTAACAAGTAGACAATCTGTTGCAACAACTACAAATCTGTTGGACATAACTTCAGTTATTTAGTTTTTTTTTTTTTGTAGAAGATATCCTATAGATTTGTAGTTGTTGCAACAAGTAGACAATCTATTGCAACAACTACAAATCTGTTGGACATAGCTTCAGTTATTTAGTTTTTTTTGTAGAAGATATCCTACAGATTTGTAGTTGTTGCAACAAGCTCTACACTTGTTGCAACAAGTAGACAATCTGTTGCAACAACTACAAATCTGTTGGACATAGCTTCAGTTATTTGGTTCTGTTGGTAGAAGATATCCAACAGATTTGTAGTTATTGCAACAAGCTCTACACTTGTTGCAACAAGTAGACAATCTGTTGCAACAACTACAAATCTGTTGGACATAGCTTCAGTTATTTGGTTCTGTTTGTAGAAGATATCCAACAGATTTATAGTTGTTGCAACAATTTCTACACGTGTTGCAACAAGTAGACAATTTATTTATGAATCAGCAAATGTTGAGGAAAGATATAGTCAAATTGAACAACCAAACTGACAATCAATACTTAGAAAGAGATGAAGAACAGAGCAAAGAAGCAGTAGATACAAATGAAGAAAGTGAAGAAGAACTAGAAGATGAAGAAACTGATGATGGAAATAAAGGAGACGGAGTAGATCAAGGAAATCTGCTACACCTTAGAAAGCAGTTGCTGAACAAATTATTACTTAAGTTGTGATATTTGGAGCCAAGGTTGTTGTTGAACAATTTTTGTGTTTTTTTTTTGTCCTTTATGTTATTTGTGAATGATGTTTATGAAATTATTTATTTTGATTAGTTGTGGTATTTGCAACCAAGGTGACTGTTGAACAATTTCTATTTATAAACTTATTTATTTTGCTTACTAATTATTGCAACAGATCATGCAGTTGTTGAAGAAGTTGCAATAAGTCACTAATTTGTTTTAACAAGTTACTAATCTGTTTCAACAAGTTACTAATCTTTTTAAACAAGTTAATTAGTTGTTGCAACAAATTATTCACCTTGTTGGAAAAAATCAAACAATGGCTTAAATTATTGCAAAAACTAAAAACTTTGTCGCAACATATGAGTTAATTGTTGCAACAGATCATACATTTGTTGAAGAAGTTGCAACAAGTTATTAATCTGTTTCAACAGATGGATCAGATGTTTAAGCAAGTTGCTTAGTTGTTGCAACAGATTTGAATTATTGCAACAACTTACTTATATGTTGCAGCAGATATATCATATGTTGCAACAACTTACTCATATGTTGCAACAACTTACTTATATGTTGCAGCAAATATCTCATATGTTGCAACAACTTACTCATATGTTACAGCAGGTATCTCATATGTTGCAACAACTCCTCTATTGTTGCAACATATTCACGATATTGATCACATTGAACTCCTTTGTTTATACTGAATAACATTGAATTCATTTGTTTATCACTAAATATGGTTGAATTAAGTACTTCACATCAAAACACTGTAATGATCAGTTGATTTAGGAAGAATACACTTAGAATTGCCCATCTAATCCATGAAATTACTATCTAACCCATTAAGGATATTAGTAGATATATATATTCATCACTAAATACCATTTATTTCCTTTGTTTAACACTAAATATGGGTGAATTAAGTAGTTTGCATCAAATTACTCTAATGATCACTCGATTTAGTGCGTACTGACTTAGTAGATCATCTTTCCTGACTCAAAATACATCAAATTGATTAAATATTATATATTGATCACTAGATATCGTTGATTTCCTTTATTTATCACTAAATATGTGTGAATTAAGTAGTTCACATCAATTCACTCTAATGATAACTCGATTTAGTGCATACTGACTTAGTATATCATATTTCCTGACTCAAAATACATCAATTTGATTAAGTATATACACTGATCACTAAATATTGTTGATTTCCTTTGTTTATCATTAACTATGGGTGAATCAAGTAGTTCACAGTGCATACTGACTTAGTAGATCATCTTTCCTGACTCAAAATACCATCAAATTGATTAAGTATTATATATTAATCACTAAATATCATTGATTTCATTTGTTTATCACTAAATATGGGTGAATCAAGTAGTTGATATTAATTCACTCTAATGATCATTGGATTTAGTGCATACTGACTTAATAGATCATCTTTCCTGACTCAAAATACCATCAAATTGATTAAGTATTATAAATTAATCACTACATATCGTTGATTTCCTTTGTTTATCACTAAATATCATTGATTTCCCTTTGTTGATCACTAAATATGGGTGAATCAAGTAGTATCTGTTGCAACTACTGTAATATCTGTTGCAGCAAGTGTAGTATCTGTTGCAACAACTGTAGTATCTGTTGCAACAAGTGACACAGTTGTTGAACAAGTCCTTACACTACTAAAAAACAAGATTTTCCGATAAAAAAAATGGCAATTTCCGACCTCATGAGGTCGGTTTTGGGCAAAAAACGACCTCAAAACTGACCTCAAAATCAGGTCGGAAAATAGTGGGTCGGAATTATTACCGACCTCATGAGGTCGCAAAAAACCGACCTCATGAGGTCGGTAATGTTTTTTGAGCCGGGTATTAATTAAATAAAATACCAACCTCATTAGGTTGGTAAATTATATTAATAATATAATGATATGAGTTTATCGACCTCCTGAGGTCGGTAATTTATATGAATATATGATATATTGTTTTAGATAATTTACAATTTCTAGATAATTTTACAGAAAACCGACCTCATGAGGTCGGTAATTTGCAATTTCTTGGAAAATTTTGCAGAAAACCGACCTCATGAGGTCGGTATTCTACAAAAAAATTGTAGGATCCAGCTGCTATTCCAACCGCCCCCCTGTCAAGATGAAACAATTTTATATTCAACTAAAACCGGCTCAAATAGCTGCCAACAATTCACCAAAGTACTGAAAAATATAAAACATTAAGCTACTTCAACAAACACATATATTACAGCCAATAATACGTCAAATTCAATTCGAAACTACTTCAAAGTTGAATCAAAACGTCATTCAAACATTCCGAAGAGACATTAAGCTACTTCAACATTCGCAAACATCTACACAACATTAAACTACTTCACAACCTTTGCAAACATCCACAAAACATTAAACTAGTAGATCTACACTAAGTTAGTATACAACATTAGACTAAGTTAGTCTACAACATTAGACTACTTCACCTCTCACAAACATCCACAAAACACTTACACAATCCACAAATCCATTCTTCGGGTTCTTCACTGTTTATTTTTTTCTTTTTCTTCTTCTTCTTCACATGAGTGATTCTGAATGTCTCATATTGAGGCAATATCCTCCCTTGTTTGAGTTCTTGCAAAAATAATAATTGAGTAATTAATAAAGAAAATGAAATAAATTACCAATTTTTTTTAAATGAAAATGAAATAAATGGAAGATTTAACTCGCAGATAGAAAATATAAGGAAATGTATCTATAGTTCTATACTAACACCTAAAAAAGAGCAAAGAGGTTTTGGCAGATAACATTGTGAACCTAGCTAAATCAAAGTGCTTCTCTAACCACTTCACCAGCAAGAACAGAGAAGAGGCCAATAGAGACATTGAATTGAATGCACAGATGTGGATCCAGAATTTGAACATACATTGGGATTCTTTTCTCCTCATCGCTAGCCAGTCGGGATGCTATCTCTCTTCTCCTTCGTCACTTAACCATCAAAATATGGTATTTAATTAACAAACTCTTTTTTTGATATTTACTAGTTCGGTATCCTCCCATGGCCGTTTTACTGGGTCCATATTCTATTATGTACACTAATTTAGTGGATTTTTTAACTTAGTGTCTAAGCCAAGTTATTGGGTTCGGACGAACACTTGGTCAGTCCCTGATTGAATGGATGATTAGTTTCTACTAAATCCTCTCTCCCACTGTCTATAGCCACTATACTATCACGATTTGCGTTTATTTTCTGATCATTATCAAATATCAAGTATGAATAAAGAACAGAAACCATGGGATACAATAATGGTATAACGAAAATCTGTAATCATTTGTAATCTCCATAAGGAAGAGCAGACTATCAATTTTTCATCATCACTAGTGTCTTCCTCGGTAAGGACACAAAGGGGCTTAACAAGAAGCCTCACTGATTTCGAGAAAAAAATGCTTTATATTTCTTCTGATGAATTGGAGTTTAAAGCAAGGAAAAAGATCTACCTCTCCACAAAATAGGAAGCAATAGGTCCAGCAATAGGATGTGTAGGAGCTAGTTTTCCAAGCTTTTCCTCCAAACCAGGAGTTGTGGCCTAGAGAACCAAGTAAAGCACAAATTAACCAAGCAACAAAACTAACATTCACTGAAAATCTAACAATGATTAAAATAGATAAGCACTAATTTCTTCAAAAACACATAACATTCACCAAGAAGTGCTATTACCTTTAAAATGATTTCGGACCACGCTCTCTGCTTAATGTCCATCAAATTCATCCCTGCACCGTCAGTATGATCAATGCTAGCATAGCCCCCAATAAGCAAAGACGCCATAAAGGAGCTAACAAGGGAGATCCTCTCAGTATTATTATAAACTTCTGGTTGTGTCTCAAAAAATCTACGGATCTGCGGACCAGTAAATCTCTCGTATGCACGAGAACCGATAAGTCTAGACAACTCCATTGCCCCTCCAACAACTTTTTCTATCGCCTTGCATTGTTCTGTCGTGCTGTTGTCCATCCATATTGGAGATTCTTTTGTCGAAAAAGCATTATTTAGTTGCTCTACCAATGATTTCTTAGAGTCTAGAGACGATAATATTGAAGCACTGCCTTTTTTCCAATATACACTACCATGTTGCTGTCCACTAACAGAAACATCAGCAATTTTCCCAAAATCCAATTTTGATGATTTTTCGAGTCTTTGAAGAATCAATTCAAATGCCTCTACCCACATTAATGTGGGTGAAACAATTCTTCCATTTACTAACGGGTCGCGATAAACGCCACCTTCAGTTTTGTAATGAGATAACTCAGAATCGAAATTAATCAATTTTGCAACCACAATATTCAGATTGGCATCAAGCACAGTAGCCTTCAGTGACCTGATAATCCACAAAAACATAAACAAAAAATCACACATGACCCAATTACTTTATTTTTCTTGAAATCACAAATACCCAGTTGATAATAAACCTAATACATTGCTCCCTCTCTCCCAATTTATGTGACACCTTTACGATTTCAAGATCCAAGAGCACACAAAGCACCTATTCAGAATCAAAACCAAGAAGCAATATGGAAATGAGTTATCAAACATCAAGAGCCATTAACACCCCCACCTTTTTTTTTTTAAAAAAAAAGAACAAGAATGTAAAGACTACATTTTTTTTTTTCAAAATTCTCAATTTAGTAATGTAATTTTCCATAGCTAAAATCAGCTCTCTCTCAACAAACAACCACAGTTCCACTCTGGTAAAAAAAATCTCAAATTATGATAAGACAGAAAATATGTAACACCCACAACAAGAAAAACAAACAGATCTTTCAAAAGGGTAAATAAGCAGCCAAGTTAAAACAAAAAATAAAGTAATATAAATCGAATTACCAGTAAGAAAATAACTTGTAGCTACTCAACACAAGACTAACCTAAACATGCTTATACTTCTACAAATCCAGTGGAAAAAGAGAAAATATTCTTTTGCTTAGTTTAAAAACTAGATGTTTCCATTACCTAAATGCCATAGAGTTACGACTAAATGCTCATTTGAACAAGATACAGGAGCTGGAAATATACAGCCAAAATTATAACAGTAATCACTGGTCACTAATATTAATTTCGTTTAACTATAACCCAAAAAATAATCAACAAGACCCACAAAAAAGGGAGCAAAAAACCAATGCACATTAACGTTTCCAGCTATAATCAACCAAATACACTAACCCATAAAACCAAATCAGTGAGAAACTTACCAAAGAAGCAAAAAACTAAATGTGTCTTGAAGAACCCTAAACTAGAACCCAAGCAATTAAAAAACATACCTGGAATAGATGGTGGTGGCGACGAAGCCGAATCTGGTTGGCTGGCAGCGGAGCTGGCTGGCGGCGAAGGTACGACGATGTGGGTGAGGATACGGTGGTGGTGAAAGGAGGAGAGAGAGAGGAGTGGGCGGGGGAGGGGGTGTGGGGGTTTTAAATTTTGAGTGAAAAGTAAAAATGGGGGTAAAGGAACAAAGGGTTAATAAATTAAGTGATCAGATTTTTTTTTTATTATTATATTTATCGACCTCACAAGGTCTGCAACTTAAATAATTATTTTTTTGACAAAATATACCGACCTCATGAGGTCGGTATATTTAATAATTTTATTTTTTATTTAAAATAATACCGACCTCATGAGGTCGGTATTCTTTCAAATTAAAAATAAAGTTATAATATTTATCATCAAATAAATTTCCGACCTAGTGAGGTCGGTACATTATTTTTTCAAATTTTGGTAAAATATTACCGACCTCATGAGGTCGGTTTATTTTAAAAAAAATTAAAAAATAAATATTACGACTTTTTTTCCGACCTCAACTGAGGTCGGTAAAACCTGTTTTTTTAGTAGTGTTACTCTTGTTGGATAAACACAACAAGTTACCCAATTTCTGCAACAAGTCACTCCACTTGTTAAGAAAACCCCAAAATGCAACTTAGTTGCTGCAACAAGGCCTGTCAGTTGTTGCAACAGATTGCTTACTTGTTGAAATCTTTTAGCAGTTGGATAAAACCCAATAAGATACTAGTTGCTGCAATAAGTCCTATTACTTGTTAGATAAAACACAACAAGTTACAAATCTGTTGCAACAGATTCATTAGTTGTTAAAAATTGTTCAGCAATTTATTAACAAGAATACACACATTTGTGATTGAACACGATCAATATATCATATAAACCAAGTTCACAAACACCAAGAACAGAAATTATCATTCTAAAAAAGAACAACATTAAAATGTCATAAAGTTCCAACAAATAACTATTATTACAACACAGTGCAATTAACAACTATGGAGCATTTCGGTTTGGACATGTTGTTTTTTGTGCCAACTGTTTTGCATAAGGAGCATTTATTTTTTCTCGTTCGCAATGATTCTCCGATTCCACGCCTCCTCTTTGTCCACCTTTTTCTGGGTTTGCTAGGATAAACATATGGAGGAGGTATCTCTCTCTCTAATTCAAAACTTCTTTTCAAGATGTTTTTTTTGGTGGGGTGGTGCAAAAAACAAAAAACAAAAACTTTTCAAAACTTTTTTTAAAACAATTTTTTTGGGGGTGGGTGGGTGGAGTAAGAAACCAAAGAAAAAAAAAATTCTTTTCAATTTTTTTTCCGGGGAGGGGGGGGGGGGGGGGGGGGGTGTGGTGCAAAAAATCAAAAACAAAAACATTTCAAAACTCTTTTTAAAAAATAAAATTAATTTTTTTGGGAGGTAGGGAGTGGGGGCGAGGGGGAGGGGGATGGTGCCAAAAATAAAAAACAAAAACTTTTTTTTAAAAAAATAATTTTTTTTTTTTTGAGAGGGTGGGGGTGGGGGTGGGGTCTAGGGAGGGGGCGTGGTGGGGGCTGGGGGTGGTGAAAAAAAATACTTTTAAAAAAATATTTTTTTTTGGTGGGGGTAGGGGTGGGGGCCAAGGGGGGGGGGGGGGGCGTGGTGGAGGCTGGGGCAGGGGGTGGTGATTGTGCAAAAAAAAAACTTTTTAAAAAAATATTTTTTTTGGTGGGGCGTGGGGTGGGGCAAAGGAGAGGGAGTGGTCGGGGGCTGGGGCAGGGGTGGGGGTGGTGCAAAAAAACAAAAAAAAATAAATTTAAAATCTTTTTTAAAAAAACATTTTTTTGGTGGGGGTGGGGGGCAAGGGAGGGGGGCAGGGGGCAGGGGGCAGGGGTGGGGTTGGTGCAAAAAAACAAAAAACACTTTTCAAAATCTTTTTTGATTTTTTTTTTTGGTGGGGGTTGGGGGACAAGGGCAGGGAGCGGGGTGGGGGTGGGTCAGGGAGCGGGTGGGGGCGAGGGACAAAGTGTTAAAAATAAAACTTGAGGGCAAAGTGTTAAAAATAAAGTTGAGGGTCAAAGTGTCAAAAATAAAACTGTTGGGCAAGCTCAAAATCCCTTAATAACTAATAAAAAATCATCACCTCTACTCAATAATTAAAACTTGAATCACCTCCCCTCAATTTTAAAACTTAAAGTTCACTTATATTTAAATGCCTCCGAGAGAGCGGGGAAAACTAAGTTTTAAAAAGTGATCTTCAAACCAGAGAGTGGAGGACAAGATGCACTATTCTCTTGCATGAATTTATTCACTTTATTGTATTTTGCACATAATGTAAGACACAAATTCCAAGCTTGAATTTTTTCTAATATTTATACACTTTTTATGATATACAAGCTTGATGTTAATATAGTTCCATCATATATCTCTCTCGAGGATTAAATAACAAATTCGAATATTAGAACAGAGCAATTTTCAATTCATATCAGAAAGTACTAGCAGTTATATTCTTGCCCCACTGCTTTTTATGATTTTTTTTTTTTGGTAATTAAGAAATTTTATTCATCACCAAAAGTGTTCCAATACATAGCTACAGCTTCCAATCGCTGGTGCTGCTTCTATTTTTAGCAAACCATCAAAAGGTACCAATTAGAAGGAGATTTCTTCCCTGTTCAGGTCCTTAGCACTCTACCACTATTTCTACCAGCCTCAAATCATGTATTACAACTTACTAAAAAACGCAAGACAGTAGGTAGGTTCTGGCCCTGCCAGAGGCTCGAATATTGGCTATGACTGCTGTATCTTTGGCTAGGCTGTCCGTTGTTCTGCTTTTGTGCTCAAAGATCCGCTGGTTTCTCTCTATCCATATTGTGTGGGCTAGTTCAGCGTATAGTAATTTGAAAACCTGAGCCTTTGTCGATTTCCCTTTCGCCATCTGGATGAACCATTGTTGCATTTGGTCCCAGTGGGTTGCTGTATAAGGCTGCATTCGAACCCACTGCATTACTCTAGTCCATAGACACCTGGTAAACACACAGTCCATAAAAATAACCTCATGGTGGATTTTTTTTTTTTTTTTACACCGACAATGTATATGAGCCAACGAGCATCTTGGGGTGAGATCTAAACACTCTCCTATGTATTGTAGCTTTTATTGTGATAGAAACTGTCTTTTGGCCTCTGGTAGAGAGTACACCAGAAACGGTCTTTTATTGTAGCTTCAACTTTGCTTTAAAAATCGAAATGTACGATCAACAAATTATGGGAAAAAGAGCTATAAGTTTTTGCAACAAATTCCTAAAGTGCGGAAAATAAATTGCAACCACAAACAAAATATAAGGCACTACGGATACTAATTAAGCTTTGCTAGTCTGTTGGCAAACCTGGTCTTCTAGGTTCCTCTAGGAAAAATTTCCTGCACAATCCTCCTAGTAACCACCTGTTGCTTTTGCCTTTTATTAATGAACCTTTGTGAGTATTATTTTGTTTATTCTTTAATTCTTTTCTCCAAAGTTCTCTATTATTCAAGGGCAACAACAGCGACTTTTTCGAATGTAGAATGATGAACTTCGTTGATCACTTATTTCTTGTTTCTTCAATCGAGGGACAAAGTGGCGTATCTCTCGAGTGAATGATTATGTGAATTTTATTGGAGCATTTGATTGTCAAGAAACATTCAGCTGTACTTTTAGTTGATCTTGGGAAAGAATGTGATAGTATTTGAACTCTTGATTTCTTTGTGAATATTCCATGAGCTTATGAGATTTTTGAGACGTTTTTTCAAGGGAATATGTACTCCTTTATATAGGCATATACAAGGTAGAGTTTAGGGCATGGTAGCCCCCAGGAAATCGGACTTTTGGACTTAAAGACCATGAATTAAGGTTTTGTGGGGACCCGACTTAAAGCCAGTAAATTTTAAATGTCTAAATTAAGGTTTCATGCAAAAATTAGACAAATCTAAACATGAAGTCACGCAATAAAATTTCAAGATTAACATATAAAATCCCTAAAAGTGATAATTCATACTAATCATATAAACGGCCGGGAAACAAATATATGACTATGATACCAGTAAAGGAACTCAGGTAGAAATAGTTATAGAGACTTGTAGGTTTTTCCTTGCGGAAATGAATCTCTTGAAACCATGACTTGAATTATTGATTGTTGGGATTTCTCATAAGTCGATGAATTCTCTGTTTCACAGCCTGAATATCCTCGTAGATGCAATTTCTCTCTTTAGAAAATCATAGCCTCTATCACTTAATGGAGAAAACACATTTTTCAGACCTTTTAAGTGGCATAATCGTTTATATACTTTTACACCATTAGTATATAGAATTTAAACCCAATTTCAAACCTTATAAATGGCTTAAGTCATCCGCGGCCACCTAAACTTGTCCAGATTTTCCACTTAGACACCTCAACCCAACCGTGTTCCTATTGAACACTTCTACCATTCTGGATTTGTACATATTAAACACAAGATCACCATCAGTCCAAATATTATGGTGCGTGAAACTCACACGCAGGTTATGTGGAAAGACGACGAATAAAATCATGACATGTGGCATATGGACTCAAATAATTATTCAAAACTAAATTTTGAATTAAAAAGAAAATAAAAAATTACTTAAATATATTTGGCCAATGAATTAACCAAAAAAGAAAATAGAAACTTAATTTCTATACCCCCACCGCCAACACCACCCACCCAACCATTGCCCTTTTCTTCTTTCTTCCTCGTAGAAACTACCTCATTGTCCATCCATCCATCTCTTTCTCTTCCCAAGCCATGTCCCTTGAAAAAAAGATTTGAAAAAAAAATACTGAAAAAGAAGAAGAAGGGAAAAGTTATTTAAAAAATATATATATATATTTTTTTTTACAGCATGACCCATGCGCTTAACAATAAGTGCACGATACTTTTTGTGCCGAATCAGCGTAAGTGTTAAATAGGTACACATCTGTTAAGGTAGAAGTGTTCAATAGGAATAAGATTGGGTTGAGGTGTCTATGCGTAATTGGTGGACAAGTTTAGGTGACCACGGATGACTTAAGCCCTTATAATCAATGAATGCCTTGGAATTCTAAAAGTTCTTCCATGTCTAATAAAAAAATTTACGTTTAAAGCTTGAGAATGAAATGTTATCCGTTAAGGAGCGCTTAAAACCACCATAGTGAATTTTCTACCGTGAGAATTCGAATTAGTTGATCCAGTGAATTCCAAACAACACATCATTAAACTAAATAAGATATTAATGCAAACCATTTCTGATGTATCGCTTTCTAGATTAACATTATTAATATTAGGAAACCAATGAGTATCCACGTAGCCTCACGTGATCGATGCTGTAACACCAATTAAAAATGACCCCTATGCAGCTAATCTACTATTATCAAAATTGAGAGCCCCCTCAGTAACTTGTCTTGTTTATATAATACATTTATAAATTACTTTCTGCTTCTCAGTTAAGTCTTACTAAGGTTAATCGAAAGCCGGTAAAAATTTATTAGCAAGAGGGAATTATTTCTCATCCAGTCTTATCTATCCTTTGTATTCGAGGGAGAGGCTGGAATCGAAAAAAATCAGGTTCCATATTCTCCATTTGCAAGCAAAGAAAAGAATGGAATACTCGAAGATGTGTTTGATCCAGGTTGCTCTGATTATCTTCTTAATTGTTGTATTTGAGATCTGCCCACAGTTTGCTTTTGCTGGTTCGCCTGTCGAGTACCTTCCTGGATTTGAAGGACCACTTCCTTTTCAACTTGAAACCGGGTAATTAACTTTCTCATTTACTAATCTCTAAGTTAAAGAGGCAAAATGCCCAGGGAAAATTACGCTAACGTAGTTCTTATTTTCTGTATAAACACCCAATTTATCCATATTTATGTATAAACACATTTTATACACTTTATACCAGGTTGATACATTTATTTATAATGTTTTTTTCCTTAGGTATAATGTTGTATAATATTGTATATTAGGCAACGTGGCATAAATTTTCAAAAACAGTATATTTTTTGAAAATGTTCCGTTTATTCCCTCGGTAACTTTTGTATTTTACATGAAGATGTTTGATTGGTATTGTGTTTGAGAAAGAAAAAAAAAATCTTTAGCTTATGTCAAAAATATCACTCCCTTCGTCTGAAATCTCAATTTATGTGGTATTGTTCGAATTCGAGAGTCAAATGAGTTTCTTTTTAATCACATATTTTTCATTGATAAACTTTAAGCAAAAGTTTGACTCTCTTACACTGAAACGCAACATGAATTGGAACAGATATTTAAATTTAATATCTTAAATATTTCATATAAGTACATGATATATATTTGATAAAATTGAAAGTTTAGTCAAAACGTCTATAATAATATAATGCGTTCTAGCTGCAAAGTTTGCGTCCCCAGTGGAGTAGCTGTCACTTAGTTTTCTCATGTTGTCTTTACGTGTCTATTATGTTAATTAGAGCCGGTTTGGCCTAGCGGTTAAAAACTGCTTATTTTGAGAAGTTTTTTTTGTAAAGTACTTTTAAAAAAAAAACATTTTTGGTGAGAAGCAGTTTGGTTAATTAATTTGAAAAGTGCTTTTGACTACTTTTAATAAGCATATTGTGTTTGGCTATTCCTTTTAAAAAGGTGTTTTTGAGTGTTAAATTACGAAAAAGAACAACCATTAATTAACGTTTACTCGGATACTTAAGTTCACTATATAATCCATTTAAAATTATATACCAACTGTAGAGAACTTGATTACTCAAGTAAATTATCCAATCCATTTAAAGTTATTCAAAAGTAGATATTATTTGTTACCTTTTTTTGGGTTGAAAAAGTACACAAACAGTAAAAGAACTTGGGTACTGAAGTTCAAACTTAAAATGTGAAAGCTAACGTTATATAGGTGAATAAAACAAAAAATTATTAATTAGAAATAAATGGATTAATGAGGGTATACCTGATAAATATGTATTAATGGTAGGAATATTTTTGTCTTAAAAAATAATTTTCTGCTTCTGTTTTTTCCAAGAAGCAGAAATTTTCTACTTCTCCCCAACCACAGAAAAACTGCTTCTGCTTAAAAACAGTTTTATTAATTTGCCAAACACCTCAAATATCCAAAAAAGGTGCTTTTTCTTAAAAAAAAAAAAAAAAAAAAGAAGCACCTTCGACCTCAAAACCGCTAGGTCAAACAGGCTCTTAGGCAACTCATAGGCAGGGTGGACACAAAATTACGTTACTGAGTTTATTCGTACTCAATATTTTCAGTGCAAAATATAAATTTTTATGTAAAAATTGCTAAATTTACAATAAGTAGCAGGTATAAACCAATAACTTAAACATAACGGATTTAATACTAAATTGTTTAATAATTGAACCCACAAAATTTAAATTCTCAATCCATCTCTGTAGTCATGGGCTCCACATTTATTTATTGGTTTCATTATAGGAAAACATTTAATTTACACCCTAAAGTTGTATCAAAATGTTATTTACATGCACTAATTTTGCCGGTTCCGTTACAACATATTCTTCCCTAAAGTACATCATGAAACTTTATTAGTGTTAGAAACATATGGAGTATTTTCAATATAAACTTGTATTAGATAGTTTGAAAGATTAATAATATTGGCTAGTTTTGATCATTTCAAGATACGACAAATAAAATACTATCATTGTCTTAATTTATGTGACACTTTTTTAGTTTTTGAGATTCACACTATGTAAACTTTGACCGGCATTTTATAATGCATTTTTCATCATATTGAAATGCAATAAACTGCAACTTGTAGTACTTTTCATATAATTTTTGAATATTTAAAATTTAATTTTAAAACATTAAGTTAATCTAATTCAATTTAACTCAAACATCAGTCAAATTGACTCTCAAAAAGTGAAAGGTGTCACATAAATTGAGACAAAGGGAGTAATAAACATTAAGTACAGTCAAACCTCTCTATAATTATCATTCGTTATAACAACATTTCACTATAATGGCCTGATTTTCTCCGGAACCAATTTTTCATGTTGTATTTTACTTTTCTATAACAACATTCTACCTATAATAGCAATACTGCAGTAGCATTCATTATAGCGGTATATTCTTTGTAAAATTACTTCTCCATAATAGTCATACTCAAATATTGTGTAATAATATGTTGTAAGAAATATACTATGTAGAAAAAAATATTAAAATATTTATGGTAATCATCATAAATGTCATGCACGTACAGTAAATTTCAAGTACAAATATCTAAAAGGAAAACGTTATTTAACTAATTGACAACAAAAGTGCTAATGAAGAGCCTCAACCTACTGCTACTTGGGGTGAGATAGAAGAGTCAACTGTCAAGCTCTTAGACAACCTTCAAGGGAAAGTTATTGAATTCTCTTTTGATGAAAGTTTGGACAAAATCTTCATTATTTCAACCGTTATATCACTAAAAGACTGGAATTTATGAAGCAACCTACAGTTGTAGAATTCTTGCGTCAAACTTGAAATATTTAAATAAATTTTCAATTAATTTTAAATGCATATGTTCCTTAGATTTTAATTCTTTATCGGTGCGGTACAAGACTAGTTATGAATTTATTAGTCTTTTTAATTTTTAATTAATGAAATACGAAAATCAATTGGGATTTTAAAAATTACAAGAATTTTGTTTTCGTTTATAACATAAAAAGTACAGAAAAATAATTGTTTGCATACTTTTGTTTATTACGGCTAAATGAGATTTAAACATCAAATGTCAGTATACGCATATAATAGCACCTCACTATAGCATCCATGAAATTTTCGGACAAACGCTGCCATTATAAAGATGTTTGACTGTAGATGAAAATAAATTTTGGAAGGTGATTTGAGTAAGGCCTTGCATCTATTTCATGTGCAAGGAAAATTCGCAGGAACGTCCTTATTTTGGGATGGTCTTTAATTTTTGTCCTCAGTTAGAACCTCTAGGTTTTGGGTTCGAACCTCCGCTCAGTAAAAAATTGAAAAAAAAAAAAATCACAAGGTAGAGTTTGGATTCGCAAGCTTCAATTAAGCAATTTGTGTGTTTTTTAGTCCTTTTGCAGACGGAACCCAAACAAAATAATGGATTGTCTACTCTACAAAGGGTAATTTGGTATTTTTCAAAGTGACTTGCAACCACAAAATGAAGATTGAAAAGAAAAGAAAACTCTATCTCATCTTATTAGATTATCCGCCATTACAAATAAATTATTGCTCTCCCTTTGTTATAGAATTCTCCAATTAAAAACCAAGAATTCTTCTGACATTCACTAGCAACTCATCCTGGTATTTGTCTTCCATGTACTTCGCAATTATATTGCATACACCTTCTTTCTCGTTCAAGGCCTCCTTAACCAACCATTTGTAGTATTTCCATTCCAATCTTGAGTACACTGAAACTGTAAGTTGCAACATCTACATTCACTAAAAATTGCTAAATGAAAATAATGATTAGAGAAAAATTAAGAGAGGAACAATTATTAATTGAATGAAGGAAGTAGTATCAAAAGAGAAATGCAAGAAAAATATAATTGGAGCTCGGATCAAAGGCTAACAAGATAAAAAGGGGATAGAAATATTAAAATCAGAGAAATCCCTATATCAAAATTGGAGAAAAGTGAGAAACTTAACAATTATAAGAAATCGTACCAAAATACACCCAATCATGAAATATGCCATGAATCTTTGTTCTGAAACCATGTGGGATTGGTCAAATATAAGGTCAGATGAGCTCTAGATGCTTCGATTTCATGCAAAATGGAGTCTTCAGTGTTTTCTGTTGCTTTTCGGTTTGTTTATACGTGTAACTACTAACCCATTTTGTATAATACAATACAGAAAAGAACTTACAGAGTATTGATTTAAATGCCTGAATTTCCCTTCTTAATATATAACCGTCCATTATTTTGTTTGGGTTCCCCTAGCAAAAGGACTAAAAACACACAAATTGTTTAATTGAAGGTTAAATGTGCTTAGTCGAATATGATAGGGACTAAAATAGGAGTAATGCAATAACACAGGGACTGAAAAAGCTATTTTCCCTTTTTTGCCTATTTACTAGTCCACTAGAAAGACAATTATTCATAAAGTGAAAGACGGAGCACTTCATACTACTAGAAAATCTATTTTTTTTTTATTGACAAATGTTTAGTGGCTATTTTTCACTGAATATTAGTGGGAAAAATCTAAACAATAGTGTTTTCACACGAAAAAAATTAGAAAGTGTTCTAGCGTTTCAATGGAAACTTGTTTCCACCATGCATTTTCCAGTGAGCTAGTTCATTGGGAATGAAGTGGAAAAGTCATGCTTTGTAGCACAAATTTTCCACTAAATGTCGGTGAGAAAAATCTCAGTAGTGTCAATCGATGAGGACACTCCCTTTTGAGATACCACCAATTCTTCCGATAATAAATTGAGAGTCGATTATGTTCCTATTCCTTTTTGTCATTCTATTATGTTCCTATTCCTTTTTGTCATTCTATTATGTTCCTATTCCTTTTTGTCACCTTTGATAATGAGATATACATTATGTTTATGTTGATGATTCCCAAATTAATACTACGAATTATATTATCAGGTATATAGGAGTAGGTGAAGATGAGGTGCAACTCTTCTACTACTTTATAAAGTCACAATCTAATCCTAAAGTCGATCCTCTTATTTATTGGTTTACGGGAGGTCCCGGTTGCTCTCCGTTAAATGCCATTCTGTTTGAACTAGGTAAATTATTCATCTTTTACCCTTTATATCATTTAAAAAAAAAAATGCACCATGTTACTAAGTTGTTGTGATTTTTTTTTATTAGTATTATTATTATATTGGTAACAGGGAAGGTAAAAATTTATCTACACCGGTTGTTTATATCATACCAATGGATGCGTGTCTTAAGTTTGGAATATATACAACTATCACTTAATCATGATGAATTAATGTATATATTCACTTCATTAAATTGCTTAACCATTGTAAATTGCATTGATTTGGTATAAACACCCGGTGTGGGTAAATATTTACCGAACCGGGAAAGGTGAAAGAAAAAGAAGAAATTAGGATCGTGAGATAATGTATGTTATTTACTTTTTCTTTAGTCCGTTCCAAAAAAAATAATCTTATTATTTAAAAATAATTTGATTTTAAATTTCTCATTTTATCTTTAATGAGATAATTTATAGCTACACAAATATTTATGGCTCGTCTCACACAATAAGTTTCTAAAGTTGCTTTCTTTGATCTCTATACCGAGTCAAAATGCATCACATAAATTTAAACGGATTTTTTCAATTACTTGCTAAACCTTGCAGGGCCTGTGGAGTTGGACATTAGAGCGTATAATGGGAGCTTGCCAACGTTATCTTTAAATCCGTATGCATACACAAAGGTGAGAAACAAAAAAAAAGTTTGAATGTAATATATTAAAAAAGTTAACTCATTAGGCTATCCCGGACAAATTTTAAATATTGGTCTCAAACAAGATCATTTCCGCTAATGACCCTAATAATAACAGACTTACAGGAAACCATTATGAAATAATAATAATAGCTAACTAAAAATCACTACAAAAAGATTTGAAATTAGCTACTTGGTCGACGTCGCTAATTTGTTACTAAAAATTGCTCGTAGATAATAGACTTGTTTTTTTTTGTTGATAATCCATCGTTAAATAGGTTGTTTAGCTACAAAATTTATTAGTCATTATTTTTTATTTATTTTTTATTTATAGTGATACTGCAACTGCTAATGATTAAATTATAGGTGGCAAACATGATTTTTGTAGATTTGCCAGTAGGGAGTGGATACTCGTATGCAACAACACAAAAGGCAAATCACTCGGATGATTTACAATCAGGTGATCATGCTAATGAATTTCTTCGTAAGGTAAGTCAACTCATGATATTATTTTAATGCCTTCAGGCTAGTTCATTTTGATGCTTGATTGTCACTATAATAGAATTCTAAATCTATTTTTTTTTTTTTGAGTTTACTAATTTATTAAAGTATTTTACAGTGGTTAGTTGAGCATCAAGAATATCTCAATAATCCTTTCTATGTTGCTGGAGACTCGTATAGTGGAATTACAGTTCCTATAGTTACTCAAGTGATATCAAATGGTAATAAATACAACTAGTTTATTACAATTAATACAAAAATTGTCAAAAGCTACAGTTATCCACTTTTCCGTACGCAAATTGTGCAATCCAGGTAATGATATGGGAATCAAGCCATGGATCAATCTTAAGGTTGGTAATCATACATGTTCTATACCTTTAATTAGAAGAATATGTACATGTTGATGGAGATTAAACCAAGCTAATTTAATGATTGATTCACTGAAACATTTATTTAGTTTATGTTTTCTTGATTTTCGTGAACGTATTGAGTTGAATATTGCTAATATAATATTCAATGAG
Source organism: Lycium barbarum (assembly GCF_019175385.1). Taxonomy (NCBI): domain Eukaryota; kingdom Viridiplantae; phylum Streptophyta; class Magnoliopsida; order Solanales; family Solanaceae; genus Lycium; species Lycium barbarum. The sequence goes on from NC_083341.1 coordinate 23,457,293, forward strand.
TTATTACAGTTAATTTTACGGATCGTCATTGGAATTTATCACTATTAGGGTAAAGTCATGAAACTATAATATACTATATATATGACAGTAAAGTCAAAAAATACATTATGTATCCATTATAACGGGAAAAAAAATCATCAAGGTTAATAAAAATATTTTTGGGACCTTATTGTTATAGTAAGTAAACTTCAGTTATTATAATGTGACAAAAAAATAATTTTGGGCCTTTACTGTTATAGTGAGTAATGTTCAGTGTGACCTTAAATAAAATTAACCCTAGTCAATCTGTACTAATAAATGTTTTAATATTTAGTGACCTTGCAATAGCTATACTGGAGCGAGGTTTACCCTGTGCACACCCGAAGGATAGTGACTAGGGGTTCCCTTGTCATAGAAAAAAATAGCTGCAACTTTCATGGAATGATTGTTTTGGATACCCACCCGGTAGTCGGAATTCACATTGGGGTCCCATCTAATTTGAATTCGCGAGGCCCATATAAGGGCGAAGCTCTTCATAATAAGATTTTCTCTATACCCAAAACTCAAACCCAAGAACTTTAAGAGCGAAGGAATCCTACTGTTAATTATGCATTTGTCTAATAAATGGTATTAGCAGGGATACATTCTTGGCAATCCAGTAACATTTTCTGGTCAAGATTATTATAAGATCCCTTTTGCTCATGGGATGGGCCTAATTCCTGACGAACTATACAAGGTATGGGCTTATTCACAAAGCTTTCTTTTTCTTTCGAGCATTCACATTTCTTTTTGGTTAATTTCACAAATGATTACTTTTCATTTCGTTTCATTGCATTAAAAATATTAAATTATTTTTTATAATCAAAGAATTATCTAACTTTATTTGAGTATCACAGAGAGTCAATAACTATTTTTGTAATTAAAAATTTACTTAACTTTGCCTAAGCATTACAAAAAGTCGTTAAGACGAAACGAAAAAGATATTTAAGCAAAGCTGACTAACTTTTTTGTTACAAAAAGTTGTTTAATGCCTTTGTGCTACTTAGACTAAGTGGGTGACTTTTTTGATAAAAAAGTAATTTTGTTAGTTTGGTGCAAAAACATGGAGTTGTAAAACTTAAGTGATCATCCGTGAAATTACAACGTTCCTTTATTGAAAACCATCGATAATTAATTAAGTGTGCTTAATTTCTTAAACAGTCACTAGTGACCAACTGTGGAGGAGAGTACAAACATAATGGTTCAACCAAATCACTTTGTTCAAGGGACATGCGTACTTTCGATTGGGTAAGCTCACAATTATTTCTTTGAGAAATTATGTTAGTCGTACTTTTTATTAGGTGCGTATTGAATTTTCTAAAAGTAATGCATTTATTGAAAAATTCGACACAGATGCATTGACATTTTATGGAGAGGATTTGAGCGACGTAATTTTAATATTGTTTTCGTGGAATAAATTTTTACAGCCAAGTTAATAATTAAGAGCCATTGATTAATGCAGTTGATTAAGGATATTTATCAATATCATATCCTAGAGTCCCCTTGTGATCCTGTATCATATGATTCAAGAAGATCATTGAGTGAGAATGTTCAAAACCTCAAAAGTCCTGCTGCATACCCTGGAGTAAAATGTCGAGTAAGTTACCATCAGTATTTCATTTTTATTTTATAATTTTATAGTTTTATATTTTCGGTTTATATTTTTTTCCTTTTGAAAAGGTATTATTCTAACGAAAAGGATTAAATCTTCCCCTGCACTAATTGAAATTGAACAACTTTGTCCTCATACTTGTGGTTTAGTATTATCTCTAACATTAGGAAACTTTTCCCTTTGAACCCTAACGGACCTCCAACTTGGTAATTTGAAAACAGACATAATACATAAACAGACCCTTAAACTTGACCTCAGCTGACAAGTATATCCTCCAACTTTGAGTGTGTACAAGTAGACACCTCAACTTGTCTCTACTTTGATAGTTGAACACTCCAACTTACAAAATGATCATCTAGACAGCTCCAAAATTTATGTGTCACATCAGCATTTGGGTTCACGTGTTCAACTTTATATAAGTTGAGGTGTCTACTTGATTTCACTCAAAGTTGGAGGGCATACTTGCCAGTTGAAGCCAAGTTTGATGGCCTATTTATGTATTATGCCTCGAAAATATCGTCAATGTTGAGGGGTAAATTTGAACCGTTTTTCTGAAGAATTTGAACACATGAAATTCACTTATTTCACGTCGAAACTCCATTAATGGCAAGAACAAATACAAAACAATTTGCTAATGGCAAAAATATGAACAAGCCAATATCATAACGATCGATAAAATTGAACAGTTTCGAATACAGAAACAAATTTAGACTTTTCCCCTTTATTCTATTATGGTAAGAAAATGAGGGCAAACTTATAATAATTTGCTCCCTCCGTAATTTTTTTAGGAAGAATGGCACGAACTCTCTGTGATTTGGGCCAATGATAAGAATGTCAGAGATGCTCTTCATGTTAGAAAGGTATCAAATTTTTACGAATAAAAGATTTTTAAAAAAATATTGAAACTTAGATGTTAATGTTATTACTAAAATACAAAATTAAATTAAACTCAGGGAACTACTGGAGCATGGGAACGATGCAGGAGTAACTTGTCTTTTGCAATAATTGTTAACAATACTATACCATATCATGCAAATCTTAGCCGTAAAGGCTTCAGGTCTCTTATTTACAGGTATTAGACTATTCTATTTTGAGGTAATAATACTGTAGACATATTTTAGGGGTTAATTTCACAAATGGAACTCAATTTTTACTTTAGCAATAAAGTCACTATATAATGTTGTAATGAAAAGGTCACTCAACTTTTTTAAAGTATTAAATACTAAAATACTTTTATAATTGGAAAAAGCTACTCAATTTTATCTAAGTATTATAAAAAGTCACTAAACAATTATTTTATAACCAAAAAGTCATTCGACTTTGCCTAACAACCTAAGTATCACTGAAAATGTCTGATTTTTTTTTCCTCCAGATGACTGTTTGTGATATTTGGGCCAAGTTACATTTTAGTTATAAAAACAGGTTAGCGACTTTTGTGATACTTAGATAAAGTTGAGTGACTTCTTTGTTACAAAAATATTTAAACGACTTTGATGCAGTAAATTAAAAGTTGAGTGACCATCCATAAAATTAACCCCATATTTTAGATGTGAATTTTCAAAACATTAAGATGTATTGAGCATAAATATTTTTCTTTTTGTTCTTTAATTAACTTTTTGTTTGGAGTAGTGGTGATCACGACATGGTTATACCATTTATTTCAACTCAAGCATGGATTAAATCACTAAACTACTCAATTAGTGATGATTGGAAGCCGTGGATTATAGATGGTCAAGTTGCTGGGTGAGTTCCTAACCTAAATATTTCTTCAATTATTCCTTGGATTATCATGCAAATTAGGTAAATTGAACTAACTAGTTAAGCTTTATTGTTGCATAGCTATACAAGAAGTTACTCCAACCAAATGACGTTCGCGACGGTCAAGGCAAGAAACTAACTTCATTTTACTTTCCCCTGGCTAATACTTTGCTCGCATTCAATATTTATATTAAGCTAATGAATGAAATGTATGCGTCTTCATACACATGTTTATCAGTTAACCATAGTTAAGCTACATCTATTTTCACTTTTTTTAACTGCCAAATAAAATTATCTAATTTAATATAAATATCAAGTGCGAGTATATATAATTCTATTTAATGCCTTTTGAATTCAGGGAGCAGGGCATACTGCCCCCGAGTGGAATCCTGTGGAATGTCTTGCCATGTTAAGGCGTTGGTTATCCTATGTACCACTCCACTCTAATTGACTTTCAGGATATTTAATGGGACTCTAGTTAGTTGATTTTTTTGAGTTGAGAAGCTCCTTTATAGGATTTTAGTTAGATATATTAATAGTATAACGAATTTTCATATCATCAGCTTAATTTAATTGGCTATGATAGGTTATTAATTTATTTTTCTGGTTGTCATCTCAAGTTTGATATATGAATAATTACTTGTTATTGTCAGGCAATTTAACTTGATGGTACAAATAATTTATATTTTGTCGGTGCATAGAACTTAAGTTCCTTTATTTATAATTGGCGTCTGATTATTTGACGCTATAATTCAAGAATTGATGCTCTTTCTATATCCAAAATTTTTATTTCACAAGAGGAAAAAAAAAACATAAAAGTTATGATAAACCTATAACAAAAAATTTGCCGAATATAATATGTTGCAGTATTCCATATGTAGGGATATCTTGGTTTGGAACAGTTATAATATTGCAGCATCTTAAATTAATTTTGTAGGACAAATTGTTGTCTATTGGACAATTATCTCTTTCACTGAGTTTGCAACTTTAATTTAAGCGGTAAGCCTGATCAGGTGGTTCCCAAAAATTTCTATTCAGTAGTTACAAGCTTTTATTTATTGATAGGGAAAAAGGTCGAATTGTTTATTTTGAATTTTGAGGTGGCAAGAGTATACATATGAATGAAATTTGATCTTCTTGAGTAAATTGCTGCATAAATTCCATTTAAAAGTTGGTTATGTAGTTTGTTGAAGATGAAGGAATAAATATACACTCATTGTAGTTGAATCCAAAAAGAAGGCTAAGCAAGATGATGTCGTCCAGAGCAGAAGAATAAGGAAAAATGACGGATGCCTTTGTTTTTCAAATTCGATTAATAAGCATCGGGCTATTTACATTTAAAATTGTCATATTTGATCGATGGACAAGAGTCGTTTTTCGGCATCTAAAATTGCTGAAAAATCCACTTTGCGCGAGGAATGCTTCAGAATTTTCGGTATCTTCTTCCCTAAAATTTTCTCTCTTTTCACATTGTGATCTCTAACTATTAGTTGGCTCAAATAGAGTGAAAATTCAAGTTCCATGAAGAAAGAGACACGATTAGATCTAAGCATCTTTATTTATTCATTGATCGTGTTGAGTTAAAACAGTTGTGGGCTGAATTCAGGTTATTTCGATTTTCTTCAACATTTGATATACATGATACAATTGGTACTAGTAGGGGTGTACATAGACCGGATTGGTTCAGATTTTACAAATATCAAATCAAACCAATGATGTCGGGTTTTAAAATCTATAAACCAAACCAAATTAATAAAAGTCGGATTTTTCAATCTTAACTTTTTTCGGATTTTTCGGGTTTGTCGTTTTTTTTTTCTTTTTTCTTTTCATGCGAAGCATCTTTGCATTTGCTTGACTAAAAATATTTTTTTCTTACCCTTTTTCTCTCTATCCTTTTTTTTAAGTTACATTCTGTTCGATATTTTGCAATTGGAACAAAGGGATTGCAATACAGCATCATCAATTAGCCACATCAGCTTAATTTGACATAGATCCCATATTTCAAGTTCCAACAGCTTAATTTGATATAGATCCTATATGTGTTAAAATTCACTTAATTTATACAAATGATTTATTCACAATTAAGTAAATTACCTCTTTTAAAATTGAGAATCCTTAAATTCAAAATGCACACACGTATAACTAGGGGTGTACATGGATCGGGTTGGTTCGGATTTTTTAAACACCAAACCAAACCAATTGCGTCGGGTTTTAAAATTTATACACCAAATCAAACCAATAAAATTCGGGTTTTTCAATCTCGGGTTTTCTTGGGTTGTTCGGTTTTCTCGGGTTTTTCGGGTTGTTTGGTTTTCTCGGGTTTTCAGGGTTTTTTTTGGAATAGTCTTGATACAAAACATATAACTTTTACTTCAAATATTTCTTTAGTCCTAGTAAGATACAATTATATAATTAAGGTGTTTCTTAAGAAAATAACACAAAATGTGAGAAGAGTGATGACATTGTATTAAAATATTCAACAAAAGCTAATATAATCGGTTAAAATAAATATTGCTAATTAACAAGCCATAAAAGAAAATGACCATAATCTAATAAAACTAAGTCATGCTAAAATAAGTATTACTTACATGACAAAGAAAAAAACTTAAGTTATGTATTTTTACTCTATAAATCAATTATGCAAAGCTCAAGAATAGATATCCAACATTATTGTCATTCCTAGTGGCCTGGTAAATTGAATTTCTTTTGTTAGGATTAGTGTTGAGTTGGTTTTGGTTTGGACTTTATTTGAGTTACTAACATCCATAGGATATAAAACTTATTGACATTCAAAATTCTAAGTTCAAGCTTGAATAATATGATAATAGATAAAAAATTACGAAAAAATTTAAGAAATATTTATAAATTACTTTACAAATAAATATTTTTATGTATAAAATGTTTTAAAAATTGAATACATGTAATGTCGGGTTGGTTTGGTTCGGTTTGACTTTTTTTAGTTAAAACCAAACCAAACCAATTATGATCGGGTTTTTTTTTTCCAACACCAAACCATTAATCGGATTTTTTTCTCGGTTTGACTCGGTTTATCGGTTTGATGCGGTTTGTCGGTTTACTTTGTACACCCCTACGTATAACAACATCAAAATATAAATGTCACACTTGAACTGTAACTAGTGTCTCAGATAAAACAAATATAGCAAAAATAAGAATCCATCTTAGAATTCATATATAGTAATACTCTAAATCATCTAAACTATAACAAGTGTAGGGGTGTAAATTTAGTTTTGATTTGACTTTTTGTAATTTGCTGGAGATCTATATAAGTAACACAGGCTAAAAAGTAATCCAAACTTGAACTATTCATAAAATATGTGTATAAAATAATTAAAAAATTGTATATGTATAATCGGTTGGTTTAGTTTTTTTTTTTTTTTTTTTTAAAATAAAAATAAAACCAAACCAAATTTATTATGATCGGATTTTTTTTCTCAATACCAAATCAAACCAAACCAACTCACTGATCGGATTTTTTCTCAGGTTTGATTCAGTTTGGTGCGATTTGTCGGTTTTATTTTTACACCCCTAATTGGTACCAAGGTATACACACTCATTAGCTATTTTGAAGATGGAACAAGATTCAAGGTGTTGGAAGATAACATTGGAAAGTTGGAATCAGAATTTAAGGTGCAGGTGTTTGATAACAACCATAAAGTGGATGAAAATTGAGTGAAGTTGCAACAAGTGTTGGACAAATTGAAAAATATAGCTGCTTTGTTCTCGCTATCAAAGTGGGAAATCTCAACTGATAGGTCTTGGAATAATCGAAACAGATAAAATCCTAGATACAAATGGCAACAAAAGATTAAGGGTGTGTTCGGTATGAAGGAAACATTTTTTCTTCTTGGAATAATCAAAACAGATAAAATCCTAGATACAAACGGCAACAAAAGATTAAGGGTGTGTTCGGTATGAAGGAAACATTTTTTCGTCTTGGAATAATTGAAACAGATAAAATCCTAGATACAAACGGCAACAAAAGATTAAGGGTGTGTTCGGTATGAAGGAAATATTTTTCGGAAAAATGTTTTCTAATTTTCTCATGGTCGTTTGGTAAAAAATTTTGAAAAATATTTCTTTAGGAAAATAAGTTCCTCAAAAATGGGGAAAATGACTTCGTTAATAAAAGTAGGGAAAACAAGTCTACAAGTGCATTCGATCAATCACCCAACCCACCCCCAACCACGACCAGCACCCCACCCCCACCCCCTGCTCCCGCCCCACCCCCTGCCCCCCTCCCAAAAAAAATTAATTTTGTTTTGAAAAAAAAGATTTGATTTTTTTTTTGTTTTTTTGCACCACCCACCCGCACCCCACCCCTAACTACCAAACCCCAACCACTTCCGCAACCATGCACCACCCCACCCTCCAACCACTCCCGCAACCCATGCACCACTCCCCCCACCCCGCACCCCATCCCCCACCCCGACCCCTTCCACCCCCCTCCCAATTTTTTTTTTTTTAATTTTTTTCTTTTGGGTTTCTACACCACCACATCCCTTCCCCCTCTCCCCTCAACCACTCATCCCACGCCACACCCTACCCCCACCCATATCCCACACCACCCTCCCTAATTTTTTTTTTTTTTAAATATATTTTTTTTCGTTTCTACACCACCACATCCCCCCCCCCCCAACTCAACCCACCCCCCCACCCCCCCAATATTTTTTCTTTTTTCTTAAAAAAGTTTTAAAAGTTTTTTTTCACCCCACGACCACCCCTCCTCCCGACACCCCACGACCACCTCTAAAAGAATTAATTTTTTAAAAAAGTTGTTTTTGGGGGGGGGGGGGGGGGGGGGGGGGTTGGGGTTTTGTACAAAAACAAGAAAAGAAAATTTAAAACTTCAAAAAAAAAAAATTGGGGGAGGCGGGGTGGGTGTGGTATGGGTCCACGCGGGGTGGCTTGAGTAGGTATTTTCCTGAAAATGTTTTCTACCAACCAAACAAACACGAGAAAATAAGTAAGAAATTCACTTATTTTCCGCTACCCAAACGAACATGAGAAAATAAATAGAAATTCACTTATTTTCCAAGAACACATTTTCCAGGAAAACATATTCTTCAATACCGAACACACCCCAAATAACCATAGATGAGAATAAATTAATTAAAGATAGAATTCGAGTAAAATTATCGAGAATAGACTGAATAATCAGATAATTAAGAATAGTCTGAATAATCAAACAAGAAGAAAAAATTAGAACCCTTTGATAAATAGTGTAAATATGTAGTAAAAGAATATTTTGTAAATCTTCTATTTTAGGTTAGTATAGTTTGTATCCTAATAGGACATTGTAACTATGGTATATTTACCAACTCAATCAATGAGAATGATCACGGAATTAATCTCTTTCATCAGATACTAGAGTTTCTTTTCCTTCTCTTCCGCTGCCTTAATTCTCCGACGTCCTATACCCACTTTTCCGACGTCTTCGTCTTCTTCTTCTTCGATTTCCGTCCATTTTTCTTGCCTTCCATCAATGGCAGACACCAAGTTCCATCCTGCTTTGGCTGTCTCCAACATCAAGAATCACATCCCAATCATTCTTGAGATGGAAACGGATCATTATTCGGCTTGGGCCGAATTATTCAAACTTCATGCCCGGTCTCACTGTGTCCTTTCCCACATTCTGCCAACCGGAAAGGAGAAGGCTCCTACCACCGACGACGAAAAGGAGTTATGGTCCACTTTGGATGCCACGGTACTTCAATGGGTATATGCAACCATCTCCACGGACTTATTGCATACAATCATCGAAGAAGACCTATCGGCAAAGGAGGCCTGGGATCGCCTCCGTAATCTTTTTCAAGACAACAAAAACTCCCGTGCCGTTGCTTTGGAACATGATTTCTCTCATGTCAAGATGCGGGATTTTCCAAACACTTCGGCGTATTGCCAACGTCTCAAGACCTTGGCCGATCAACTTAAGAGTGTGGGGGCTCCGGTGACCGACAACCGTCTCGTTCTCCAACTGGTGGCTGGACTCCCAGAGGCATACAATAATTTGGGTACCTACATCCGGCAAAGTAAGCCTCTTCCACCATTCTCCGAAGCTCGGTCAAGTTTGTGCCTTGAGGAAAAGGCGTTAGCTGAAATGCACGATGACTCGCCCGCGGCTATGGTGGCTAATTCCAAACGTGATTTTGATGACTCTTCTCATCTGGAAAATTCTGGTCGTTCTCACCATCATCAGGGCAAAAATAACAACAAAAACCGCGGCTCTAGCGGCGGGAATAATAACGGCGGTGGCCGTGGTTCGGGCGGCAGTGGCAGCCGACGCCGTGGAGGACGCCCCTCAGGTGACCAGCAGCAGTGGCAATAGCCCTCCTCACCGTGGCAGTGGGGTTGGATGCCTCAGTGGGCTCCCCCTTGCCCGTATCCTACCACGCAGTGGGCTCGGCCACAGCAGCAGTGGCAGCCGCCATCTTCTTCGTCTGGCCCGAGGTCGCTGGCCCAGCCTGGCATTTTGGGCTCGCGACCACAGCAGCAGGCATATGCAGCCGCGGGCCCCCCGACGCAATGGACTCCGACGGATATTGAATCGGCTATGCACACGATGACGTTGAACCAACCCGATTCGAATTGGTATATGGATACAGGCGCCACGTCCCATATGACATCCACAAAAGGTACTCTCTCGTCTTATTTTAATTTGAGCAATCGTAATACTGGCATTGTTGTTGGTAATGGTAATTCAATTCTAATTCGAGCTTGTGGTCATGCTAAATTGCCTCTCCCGAACCCTCCTTTATTGTTAAACAATGTCCTTCATGCGCCAAAACTCATAAAGAATTTGATATCGGTTCGTAAATTTACTACTGATAACTATGTGAGTGTTGAATTTGATCCTTATGGGTTTTCTGTGAAGGATTTCCAGACGGGGATGACTCTCATGAGATGTAATAGTAGGGTGCTCTCTATCCATTGTCCACCTTCAAATTTTCCACCAATTCACCGTCGACTTTTGCTGCCTTGTCTTCTACCCGTTGGCATGATCGTTTGGGCCACCCGGGAGCTTCTATTTTGGATTTTCTTAGGCGTAATAAAAGCATTGAATGTAATAGTTCTAGTTCATCTAGTATTTGTCATTCTTGCGTTCTTGGTAAACATGTTAAGTTGCCATTTGCTAGTTCTATTTCCGAAAATTTGTTTCCATTTGACATTATTCATAGTGATTTATGGACTTCTCCAATTTTGAGTTCTATGGGCCATCGTTATTATGTTCTGTTTTTGGATGATTTTACCAACTATTTGTGGACTTTCCCTTTGGCTAGAAAATCTGATGTTTACTCAAAATTCATGGATTTTAAGACCCATATTCTTACTCAATTTGAACGTCCTATCAAGAATGTCCAATGTGATAATGGGAGGGAATATACTAATAGCCAATTCGGAAAGTTTTGTGCGTCCAATGGGATGTCTTTCCGTCTTTCGTGTCCTCATACATCCTCTCAAAATGGGAAAGCAGAAAGAAAAATTCGTTCACTAAATAATGTCATCCGGACTCTTCTTGCTCATGCTTCCATTCCTCCGTCTTTTTGGCATCATGCATTGCAAATGGCGACGTATCTCCTTAATATTTTACCAAGTAAGCTATTGGGTCACAAATCACCTTTAGAGGTCCTTTACCAACGGAAACCATCTTATTCTCATCTCCGAGTCTGTGGGTGTTTATGTTATCCCCTTTTTCCGTCTACTACTATTCACAAGTTGCACCCTCGGTCAACTCCATGTGTTTTTTTGGGATATCCACCAAACCATCGTGGCTACAAATGTTTTGATTTATCTTCAAATAAAATCATTATCTGTCGTCACGTTTTATTTGATGAGACTCAATTTCCGTTTTCCGAATTCCATACTCCGGCTCCCACCACTTATGACTTCTTTGATGATGGCCTCTCTCCTTACTTGATCCATCATATAGCCGCCAGCCCTCCATCGCTGCCCTGTCCCACTCCGTCGCTGCCCGCGACACAGCACCACGCCGTCCCTTCCCAACCTGGGCAGCAAGCTCCATCATCCTCCACGCAGGACCAGTCCGCCCCTCTCCCCCACCAGCTTGCCACCAGCCCACCAAATTCGACCATTCCTACACCTGTCCAGCCCAATACCCGCACTCACATGGTCACTCGTAGTCAGCGCGGGATTTTCAAACCCAAGCACCCATTTAATCTACATGCGACGGTTACTAAGTCCCCCATACCTCGTAAACCGTTGGATGCACTACGTGACCCGAATTGGAAATTGGCCATGGATGATGAATATGATGCTCTTATTAAAAATAAGACGTGGGATTTGGTACCCCGTCCACCTAATGTGAATGTTATTCGGTCTATGTGGATTTTCACTCATAAAGAAAAGTCTAATGGTGATTTTGAGAGGCATAAAGCTCGTCTTGTAGGTGATGGCAAAACACAGCAGGTTGGCATTGATTGTGGTGAGACTTTCAGTCCGGTCGTAAAGCCAGCAACGATCCGCATTGTCTTAAGCCTAGCTCTATCTAAGCATTGGCCCATTCATCAGTTGGATGTCAAAAATGCATTTCTTCATGGCGAGCTCAAGGAGACGGTTTATATGCATCAGCCTATGGGTTTTAGAGACCCATCTCGTCCCGATTATGTGTGTTTGTTGCGCAAGTCCTTATATGGGCTTAAACAGACACCGAGAGCTTGGTATAAAAGATTTGCTGACTTTGTTTCTTCCATTGGTTTTGCTAATAGCAGGTCTGACCACTCATTGTTCATCTATCGCAAAGGCCACCACTTGGCTTACATTTTACTATATGTGGATGATATTATTCTTACTGCTTCGTCAGATGCTCTCCGCTGTTCTATTATGGACCTTCTTGGCTCAGAATTTGCGATGAAGGACTTAGGTCCTTTGAACTATTTTCTTGGCATTGCGGTGACCCGTCACAAGAGGGGTATGTTTCTATCACAACGAAGTTATGCGGCGGACATTATTGAACGTGCAGGAATGTCCTCGTGTAAGCCTTCTTCCACTCCGGTTGACACTAAACCGAAGGTCAGTGCCTCTTCTGGCGATCTGTGTGAAGATCCCACTCATTTCCGGAGCCTTGCAGGTGCTCTTCAGTATCTTACCTTCACCAGACCGGATATTTCTTATGCTGTCCAGCAGATTTGTCTTCATATGCATGCTCCACAAGATACACATATGCTTGCTCTTAAGCGAATTATTCGGTATATTCAGGGTACACTTGATCATGGTTTGCATCTCTACTCATCGTCAGTTACTGATTTGGTTTCATACACTGATGCTGATTGGGGGGGGGGGGGGGGGATGTCCAGACACCAGACGCTCGACGTCGGGTTATTGCGTGTTTTTGGGAGATAATTTGATATCCTGGTCATCTAAGCGCCAACCTACTCTTTCCCGCTCTAGTGCGGAAGCAGAATATAGGGGGGTCGCTAATGTTGTTTCTGAATCATGCTGGATACGTAATCTTCTCTTGGAACTACATTGTCCGATCCCTAAGGCTACTTTAGTTTATTGTGATAATGTCAGTGCCATTTACCTGTCAGGAAATCCAGTCCAACATCAGCGCACCAAGCACATTGAGATGGATATACATTTTGTTCGTGAAAAGGTGGCACGCGGCTACGTCCGTGTCCTTCATGTTCCGTCCCGATATTAGCTCGCCGATATTTTCACTAAAGGACTGCCACAGGTCTTATTTGAGGATTTTCGGGACAGTCTCAGCGTTCGTAAACCTCCCGTTTCGACTGCGGGGGTGTGATAAATAGTGTAAATATGTAGTAAAAGAATATTTTGTAAATCTTCTATTTTAGGTTAGTATAGTTTGTATCCTAATAGGACATTGTAACTATGGTATATTTACCAACTCAATCAATGAGAATGATCACGGAATTAATCTCTTTCACCCTTGATGAACGTCTCTGACAACAATGGGCAAACAAAATGGATTACTTCCAAAGAACGATAACATTGCACTCAAACTATAAAGAAACAAGAACAATATCACCTCAAGACTTCAAATTCTTGAAAATAGGCAATCAAAACTTTAACGCTAACCAAGAGGTCCAATGATCTCTCTAAAGGAATTTTCTAATCTTTCAATATGCAAAAACTTACAAAAATGATCTAGCGATCTAATTTATAGTTCCTTGTAAAGTGTGCTAGAGGACAACCCTATGTTAATTAAAATACTCGTCAGCCTTGTGAAGCCGGGCATAACCTGCAAGTTGAGGCCATGGCCTTAAAATTTCTACTGGGCAATGAAAGCCTTGAGGCAACGGGCTCAACTATGAGACACCAAAATATGAAGTTTTCATTTGTAACTTTTACCTCTATTTTGTGCTGGTCTTTAATTTTGCCCCTCGTAACTAACAACTTTTTCGCTGGACATAAGTTTATATTTTCGCATCATAATATTCTACAAGTTATGGCTCACGTGACTTTTGTCCTTAAAGAACTTATGTCACACTGACACTAGGCATAAGTTCGATTGCTAAAAGACAAAAATTAAATACCAGCCCATTCGAAAGGTAATTCATGCAATTTCTTCCCTTTTTTTCTTGTGAGGCCGCGGCCTCACGGATCAAACTTCAAATCTTGATCCCACCCCTTCAACTTGTTCCAATTCTCGAAGATCTTAGGCATGAAGCTCCTAAATGTTCAACCCTGAACACTCTTAGACTTGGTATAAGTCAATGATCCACTAGACATGAAATCATCGGCTATGTGTTGGTTTTGTTGGGGCTTTTCCAGAATCGGATCTGGAACACTTGGAACCATTGGTGTCATACGAAAATAATTTGAATCTCTTGAACAATGTTAATGCTTCCTTTTTGAACTTAAAAGTTTTCCCTTTTGATATTCCCTTTTCGTCCCAATTTATGTGGCACATATTTCTTTTTAGTCTGTTTCATAAAGAATATCATTTTTTTTATAATTAGAAATAATTTAACTTTAAAATTCCCTTTTACCTTAACGAAATGATTTATAGTCATACAAATGTCGGTTCGTAATAACTTTAATACTTCCTTTCCGAAATTGAAGTGTGCCTATTTGCACATTTAAATATCTACAATATAATAAAGAGTAACTAAGTGTGTGTTTGGTATAAAGGGTGGAGATGGCTGCCGTCTGTGAAACTTGTTTTCCTACTTTCACTAAGTAAGTTATTTTTTTCATTTTTAAGAAACTTGTTTTCTTAAAGAAAATATTTTCATTTTTTTTTACCGACTTAACATAGGAATATTGAGACTTTAAAAAAAAAAAAATTGTTACCCTAAGTGTTTTTCTTTTGAAATATTGGAGATGTATTCGTGAAAATAAATTATATTAATAAATTGAAATAAATAATCAAAAATTAGCTTGGAAAATTCCTAAAGATTAATTTCCACTAGTCATGACACATCAATACTAAAGTTCATTTAGCCCACATAGTCAGTTTGATGTGAAGAAGTAGATAGCTCTACACCACTTTCATCAATACTAAAGTTCAATTAGCAACGCCAACGCATGCTCCACTACAAAAAGATAAAGATAAAGAATGGAGGCAATCATATGATTAATAATTCCTTCTTATGAGAACAAATTATTACTAGGGACATTAGAACTACTCTTCTTTGGGAGTCTTCCAATTATATATTGCTTCAAGGGAAAGTTTGATTTATCTTTGCCATTGGCTCATTAATTTATTAATAAGGTGGACATGCTAACAAAATCCTGTATTGTTAGCTGAAAATAAAAGAAGTTGTACATGAGGTGTAGCGATACTCTTAATAGGGTGAGACTTTTGAGAAAAATCATGTGTGTTTGGCCCAAAATCAATATTATATATCACATAACCATGTTAAGAGTATCTTTCGGCTGTCTTAGACCAACAATTAATATCAGAGACTATGGTTCGACGAAACAAGTATGGAGACGACGTAGTAATGTTGCAGGACTTAGTTTACTACCTTTATCTTGCCACAGGTAGCTTGGAGATCATGCAGGCGCACAACAAGAAGCTAACTCTGAGCTTTGGCGTCTATAATTGCTCGGTCATGTGGGTGACGCACATCGAATCTCGAAAATTGACTTGTGGATCATGCTGATGGTCTAAGTGCCACTTAGTTCGAGGGACTTGTACTTGGTGGGCCAATTGTTGTGGGGCTTGTTGAAGGATCATGCAGAACTTATTTCGATGGAAAATTTGAGGAAAATTGTGCGAGCTTGACCTAACAATGTATACACACTCTTCTGTATTTTTCCCCCCTTTTAGCACCAAGGATAGAATGACCCGAGGAATGCGATTAATTTGAATTCGTACAATAAAAAGCTTTTCTATAGGGATTCTTGGTGCAGTCCCTAATAAAGAGAGCTTCATTCCTAAGATTCAAACGCAACTTAATCAAGAGTAAATAAATATTTATCATTCCGCCTAAACAATCTTCACTTAAATTGTTTTTTTTTTTTTTCGGATTGTATGACTCTACTTTGATACTTTTTACCAAAATGCATAGAAAGAGAATCTCTAAACTCTTAGCCACTTACAAAAATACCAGATAAGCTCTACTCCGTCATTGTTCTGTTTCTTTTTTTCCCCCTATTTTAACTAAAATAATTTCTGGTTTGGATTTTTTGAAAGGTTCGAAGTAGATTTCTCTAATATATCAACAAAGACAAAGTTTCTAATTAAAAAATCTCAAGAACGAAATGCGCCTTATACGACAAACCTACATGACATAACATTGCTTATTTTAATTTTCCTATTGATTTTAATTGATTTAACGAAAAAAGAACTCAGTTCTTTCATTTCATTCTTGTCCACCGTTGCAAAAATTTTAAACCATAATATGATTAGACAAACACAATAAGTTTAGGTCCTATTTTATAATATCTGGGTCCTTGTCATGCCTCACATGGGGGATAATAAAAGAAATAGTGATGAATACTCTTTTCTAAAGACAATCATCTAATAAAAAGTTGTCCATCAAAAGACAATGTGAGGAGAACAAAGTTCTACTCTAGTAGTTACAAACAGCACACACAAGATAATTGTATTATAAATTAAAATAATAATGCAGTCAATCAATAAGGTCTTGGTATAGCCTGTAGGGCCAGAGTTTTAGGAGCTGATGAAATGAGATTACTCTTAAAATCTGATCCATTGATATATATTGTGTCATATTAAATTTGAAACATTAGAATATATATATATATAGAGAGAGAGAGTAAACTCACAATTTTATATATTTTTGGTTAGATGAGTTGAATAAAGAGATAGAGACCAGAACAATTAGGAGTAAAACAGAATTGTAATGACTTTCAATGATAAAACGGTAGGATTTACAAGGAATTTATACGAAGAAAGGAGTCCTAATTAACTCCTGATTGCTAGCTAATGACCGTTAACCATTAATAAGGAATCCCTGATTTTAGGGAGATTCCTGATTCAGGGTTGCTAATTAAGGATTACATAGGCCGTTAAATAAGGATACTTAACACCCTCCCTCAAACTAATATATCATAAAGCATGAGTTTCGATAGATGATAATTGTGCCGACTTCTTGACATGGCCTTAGTAAACAAATCAGCTAGTTGATCTTTAGAAGATATATACTTTGGGTTAATGCTCCGATCTTCAACCAGTTCTCTGATGTAGTGACAATCTACATCTATGTGTTTGGTATTTTCATGATGAACGGGGTTGCTTGCTATTCGGATTGCACTTGTGTTGTCTCCATACAATGTGGTTGATCATTCCATTTGATGCCAAGTTCTGATAATATCCTTCATAGCCAAATGATTTCAGAGCATGCAATAGACATACTTCTATACTCAACCTCTATGGATGACTTCGATGTTTGAGCTTGTTTTTTGCATTTCTAAGAGATCATGCACGAGTCGAGCATCATGCACCAGCCTGTAGTGGATTCTCTTTAATCAGGGAATCCTGCCCAATCCGCATCAGCGTATCCCACCATGTCCAGCGATGAAGATGATGGAAATAAGAGACTTTGATTCACAGTGCCGCTTATGTATCTAATAACCTTGAGCAAAGCTGAATAGTGAATCTTGTAAGGCTTGGTAACGAATTTACTTAACACCTCTATTGCATAAGAGATATCAGGACAACTCATAGTAAGATATATAAGTGATCCAACAAGACGTATATACAAAGTATGATCTCCAAAAAGCTCGTCTTCCTCTTTTTTATATTTCGTATCCGCTTCCATTGGAGTATGAACCTTCTTATGATCTATAAGATTGGCCAACTGAACCAGATTTTCGGCATATTTTTGTTGACTTAATCGCATGCCTTCTTTTTCATAACTTACCTCCTAACCCAAAAAATATTTTAGCTTTCCTAAGTCCATCATCTTGAATGAGGAGTGTAACAGTTTTTTCAAATAAGAGATTCCAACGTCATCGTTTCCTGTGATAACCATGTCATCTACTTAAAGAAGGAGAATAGTAATACCTGAGCTAGAGCGACGTAGGAATGAGGAAAATCTGAGCTGCTCTGAGTAAAACCAGCACCCAAGATTGTAGTTCGAAAATTTTCAAACCAAGAGCGAGGAGCCTGCTTTAATCCATAGAGAGATTTCTTAAGACGACACACCTGATTCGGAATAGAATGTTTGTAACTAGGTGGTGGATTCATGTAGACCACTTCTAGCAAGTCTCCATACAAGAATGCATTCTTGACATCCAATTGATGTAACTTTCAACTTTTTATTGACGCTAAAGCAAGCAATATACGTACTGTCATCATCTTAGCAACTGGAGCAAATGTTTGAGGAGCAACTGGAGCAAACTTCCTGCTTGTATCCTTGAGCTACTAATCTTCCCTTGTATCGATCTAGGGATCCATCAGCTTTCACTTTGATTGAGTACACCCATCTACTTTCAATAATTGTTGCATCTGTTGATCTATCCACCATATCCCATGTATCATTCTCCACAAGGGCGACCAATTCTTCATGCATTGCATCCTTCCACCATTTCTGACCACTAGTCTGCATGTAACAATTTGGTACAACTATCGAATTCAACGTTGTTAGTAAGGCAAAAGATCGGCCATATTTACCTGTTGAGTATCCATATCGATCTGGAGGAGGAGCATGACGAGATGATCATCTAACGAGGTCAATGATATTTTGATGAGAAGAAGGTTCATTATTAGGGCTTAATGAAATAGTTTGTGTGTTAGGTTGGTGAGGTAAAGGATTAGTGTTTACCAATGTAGTATCATTATAAAAAAAAGGATCAAAGTCATAAGTAGTACCTGTTGTGGCAGATGACAAGTTCGACGATGGACCAGTGGAACGTTGCTATGGCAGGTAGAATCATGAGTAGAAAACTTTTTTAAAAAGGATAAAGTAGAAGATTGTGAGTCTTTGTTAGCATTACTAAAAGAATTCTAAAAGAAGATAACATGTTGAGAAATTCTCAATAAACGACGTGTTGAATCATAGCACAAATACCCCTTTTGAATATCATTGTATCCCAAAAAAATACGTTTAACAGCTTTTGAAGATAATTTATGATGTTCATGATCTGGAAGACGAACAAAACATACACAACCAAATACTTTAAGATACGAATAATCGGGCAATGTTTTGAAAAGAATAAAGTAAGGGCAATTTTGTTTCATGGCTGAAGATGATTGTCTATTTATAAGATAAATAGATGTTTGTATTACTTCAACCCAAAATGTTTTTGGAACATTTGATGTATCAAGGAGAGCTGAGGCAGTTTCAACAACGTGTCTATTCTTACGCTCCACCACACCATTTTGTTCAGGTGTATAGGGACAAGAACGCTGATGAATAATTCCTTTTTCTTGAAAAAATTAGTGAGGTTTGTACTGACATACTCCCCTCCCGAATCTGAACAAAAAATCTTGATCTTTTTCTCAAACTGTGTCTCTATAAGGTTATAAATTTTTTTGACAGTGTTTGGTACCTCAAATTTCTGTTTCAAAAAGAAAACCCATGTATAGAGAGATGCATGATCAATGAATAAGATAAAATACTTGTACCCCTAATGAGATATAATTGGAGAAGGTCCCCAAAAAGTCGCTATGAATTAAATCAAAAGGAGTATAATAAGTTGTATTGCTTAATTGAAATGGAAGCTTATGACTCTTTGATTTTGCACAACTCTCACAAGGTAATTTAGAGAGCAAAATCAGTGAGCGCTTACCTAACAGATTACACGGTTTCAACATGAATTTTAAACTAGAAGCATGTGGATGACCCAAACGGAGATGCCACAAGTTCCACATTTTATTTGAAAACTTGATATCTTTATTTGAAGTTGAAAGAAAACATTGATGAAGTTTGTTGTCCGAAGATTGAAGAAGAAACAACCTGCCAACTTTATGCCCCCGGCTATCATTTCCCCTGTCAATATGTTCTGAATAACACAATCATTAGGAGAAGAAATAACCAAAAAATTCTGTTCTACAAGCTGTCTGACAAATAAAATATTTGTAGTAAGTTTCGGTACACAAAGAACTTCTGAAAATGGTTTAATGGAGCCAATTCCTGACGCAGATAAAATATGACCATTTGATGTAACAATTTCATGTGGAGAACGTGTTTTAGATAAATCAGAAAAAAGTTTTTGATTTCCTGCCATGTCATTAGATGCAGCGGAATCAATATGCCATACCATTGAATCCAAAGTTTTATTCTTACCATGGTATGTAGCAGTTAGAGTTGTAGAGATTGCATTAGGAAGATCAGTCGCCAATGATTCTTGTATCATCTTATAAGTATCGTTGCGATCAAGCAAAGAAGGTGCTTGATGCGTCTTTGTGTCTGGTGTTCGTTGTGTATCAACATCCATTGCCATCGTCTAAAAGACTTTATGAGGAGTTGATCGTTTTCCTGGACCAAATTTCTTACGACATTTCAGAATAATGTGACCATCCTTCTTACAATACTTGCAATAATTCCGATTTTTTTCAATGAGAGATGAATGCCCTGTTTCCTTGCAATGATAGCACTGAACTGGCTTGTTGGAGTTGCCCGAGGAGTAAGAACTTCTATTTGCAGCCATGGCAGTGTCCATGAAAATGGAATTCTCCATAGAATCTTGAGAACTCAACCTAGTTTCTTCATGAAGAACTTCATAAACTATCACATCCAAAGCTGGTAGTTTTTCCCCGTTAAGAATACTGGCATGCAAAGGCTCAAACTCAGACCTGAGTTTCATTAGAAATTGAACAGTCCTTGTCTTCTTCATCATATCCATGAAATCTTTCAATCCAGTCGCAGGAATAGAGGCAGCAAAAACTTGATCTTGCTCTGCCCATAATGTGAGTAATCCAGAATAGAAAGAACGAACATTTTTCTTACCTTGTGTCGATTTTGCTAGTAGTCGTTCCAATTTGACTTCCCTGGCCAAATGTTGTTGGTTACCGAAGGTAGGTAGATGACTCCACATTTCTAATGCTTTCTCAAAAGATGTCAGTTCCATAGCTATATCAACAAAGACGGAATTGATAAGCCATGTGATGATTGTTCCTTGTCAGCCTCCCAAGCTTCTTTTTCTTTGTCTTATGTGGGTACAACCTTTGAGCCATCCAGAATACCAAGGAGGCCTTTGCCTCTAATGAAAGCTTTGAAATGGAACTTCCAGATCGGAAAGTTATGTTCGTCAAATTTTGTTAACCCTCATGAATCCATTCCGAGGCTGATTCAGAAAAGGACAAAAAAGGCGTTGAAGGGAGTCACAAATAAATTCGGAGATAACTAGGTGAGTGACAGATATGGATCAGGAATTTGAGCCAAAGATGAATCAAATAGATTTTCTAGAGAAGAAGAAGAAGAAGAAGAAGAAGAAGAAGAAGAAGAAGAAGAAGAAGAAGAAGAAGAAGAAGAAAAATCCTAAGTCGACAGGACTCGGAAAAAAGTAACGTGGCTCTTGATACCAAGTTGAATAAAGAGACAGAGACCAGAACAATTAGGATTAAAGAATTGTAATGACTTTCAATGATAAACTGTAGGATTTACAAGGAATTTATACAAAGAAAAGAGTCCTAATTAACTCTTGATTGGTAGCTAATGACTGTTAACCATTTATAGGGAATCCTATTTTAGGGAGATTCCTGATTTAGGGTTGCTAATTAAGGATTACATAGGCTGGTAAATAAGGACACTTAACAAGATGCACATGATTTACTCATTCAAAAAATTCATTTTCCAAATTTACTGGCTTTCATTAAATATTTAGCCATTCACAAGTGAAGAAATTATTAGGTCAATCAATCAAATTATTTGACCAAATTGGAAGCCGAGCGACGATGATGGTGCAAGGGAAGACTCTCTTCTCAACTCTTTAAGAGTTAGAAGATGTGCTTCTATATATAAGCACACCAATCTTCCTTTCCACCACCAATAAAGGACTAAATTCTCATCCAAAAAAATTTTGCTCAAATTTTCAATTTTTTCCTCCATTTCTCATTCACACCAACTTAATTCCAACAAAGTACATGTTATTAGCTTTTACATGACATGTAAAATTTCTTTTCATTGTTCGTGTATAAAACATAAACTCAACGACAAAAACTTAAGTAGCATTTTAGATTTTAATATGCCTATATTTCTTTGCTTTGGTTGATGGACGAAAGATGGATATAAGAATTAGAGAGATCGGAAGAAAGATAATAAAATATAAGAAAAATCGAAGAGATAACGCAATCGTTAAGAAGTGTGGTGGAATAGATAAAATATTTTCACGTTTAATCAGTAGTTTCGGATTTGAGCCTGCAAATAGAGAAATTTCTAGTAAGCGGCATTTTTCCCCTGTAATGAATTTTACATGATACAGATTTGTGTTAATGTAACCTGTCAATCATGGGACTTTCTTCTCGGGAGCTCATTTTCTTTGCCTCATTTTCAAAAGTAAGTTTTATTTTATACTGTTTGCAAGGACAAATGAAATATGCATTCAAAGAATCACGGCTAACGAGCACTGTTATCCTCTGAAGTTGCATTTTTAGGCGAGTTAGCAAGTTAATACGAAAAATTACGCATAACAACATGCTCTTTAATTAATTTATTAAAGTTATACATAATTTAATGATCTTTATATATTACTCAAAATAATGATTAGTTAACTTTTACCCTTGACTGACTCAAATATAGGTATTCTTTTACGAAAGAAAATGACTATTAGCTCAGTCTGATTAAATTGACTGGTCGAGGAGAATAAGATTAACTTCGCATATATCTAGTATCAAGTGATTTACAAGGAAAATTAAAAAAATTACTCGAACGTCATTTCATAGAGAGGTCGAATCATTGAAAATTTAAATGTTCCATCATTAGAAGAAGTAAATGGGTGAAAATCATTTATTCTTTCAATTTTGCTTTAAAAGTCATATCCCTCTCCAACTTTGAACTATAAGACATTTTCGAATTAGTATGACATGCTCGAAATTGCAAAACTTGATGATCTCAAAGTTTTTAGAAGCCTGGTCAGAGTATGTGGGCATGAGCTTTGTTACTTTTGATATATGTCAAAATATTTCTTTACTTCTTAAATTCTTAGTAAAAAGCAAATACTAACATATAAAATGAAACAGAAGGAGTATCATTAATATAGTAATGCAGAATAGGACCAAAAAATGGAGTAATGAGGCGAGTATAGAAATTTTTTATCAAGTCCATGAACTTGTAGCCAGTCTTAACGTTACCATCAAGGGTATAATGAGATGAATGAGAATTATATTTTTTTCACTCGTAATTAAAAGTTTATGCATCGAATCTTAGGAATATAGATGTAAACAGAAGCAGAACAGAGAAAATATGCAGTAAGAAAAAGTAGAGAATGTAGTCAACGCGTTGAAATTCAATGGAACTACTTTTCTGCACTTTTTACTACTCTGCAACTGCAGATTGAAATGCAAAACGACATAACAATTCAAGCAAAATATCTGGAACTACTAACAAAGAGTACTCCTAAAAGATAGATAACAAACTCATGATAAACTACTCTTAAAAACTACGACAAAGCAGGAAATTAGGACTCTTAATTCCTAACACTCCCTTAAACTGAAAGCTTTTAAGCTTTAGTTTAACTTCAGCTACTTGAACTCTTCCATAGAGCCAATGCCCATCAACCTCTTCAGATTTTGGAAAGGCAGAAATCTGAGATGTTTGGTACAAATGTCTGCCAACTGATCTTCATTTCAGTAGTACTGTAGCTCTATTGTTCCTTCAATGTTGAGATCTCGCAAGAAATAATGCTTGACATTAATGTGCTTACTTCTTCCATGGCTCACAAGATTCTTTGACAACTTGATGGAAGAATTGTTGTCGCAAAATGTTATAGCGGCTCTTGATGTCATCTTCGACTTCAGCTCTTCAAGGATTCTCCTAAGCTAAATAATTTACAAGCACAAGCTGTAGCAGCTACTGGTGTTCACAGTTTGGTTAAAAATCGATCCAAACAACAAACCAATAGTTGTTCGATTTTGATTTGGCTTGAATTTGAATTTTAAAAAACCGACAATATTTGATTTGATTTGGTTTGATTTTATTAAAAACAAACCGAAGAAAAAATCGAACCAAATCGACCAAATAATATACACAATTTTTACAATTACTAGTAAGTGATATCGATGATAAAAATAGTAGACCACATGAGGAACACTGGTTTTAAAGCATTTTGTGATTTTTCTTCAGGTGAGATATATGATGGTATGTCATCACTAGATACATAATTTAGAATATTTCATTTTTCTGATTTTTTGTCTATATATATTATTGTTTTATTAAAATACCAAATCTTAGATAAATAAATTTAAAATTAAATAGACCAATGAAAGAAGAATCGAAAGAGAATTAATTGAGGTGGATCTTATACCTGTATTAATTAACTATAGATGTCCTGGTCTAGTAAAAAACGTTCATGCAATTTCTAGAGTATATGACGATAGTAGTAGAGTATAAAATCATAAATTAAATAACAATATATTAATCTTGATAAATAAGTATAAGTACTTTGTTTATTTTTTCATCAATTTTTTTTTATCTCTATTAGGCTAATGAACTTTACAGGCTTAAACCCATTTCTTAAAAGAAATTCATAAATTCAAACCCATTTATTCAAAGAAACAACTATGAGATTTACCTAAATAAAGTTGTATTTCTTATAAACTTTATTCACTTGATTAAAGCTTGTAGATCTTAAGACATTTTCTCCATAATCCAAGAAAAGTATAGCTCACGCAATAAAAGGGTAATAACTGATAATAAGTTGAAACGGGATGGAAAAGTCTTATCTAGTTGTAGGAAAAAAATGGAGGAGAGAAATACCATTAAGTTTCTGAAAAACTGAACCGAACTAACAACAACCAAACCGATGGATATGTATTGTGTTTGGTTTGGTTTGGTTTTAATTATTAAAGACTAAATTGGTTTGGTTTTGGTTCCAACCAAAAACCTACCCAAACCGACCCATGACCACCCCTAGTAGCAGCAACAAATTCAGCTTTTGTACTTAATAATGTGACAATTATTTGCTTCTTGGATGACCACGAAACAACCCCTGTGCCTAGCAGAAAGACATAACATGAAGTGCTATTTCTATCATCCTGATCTCCTGCATAATCGTTGTCAGTAAAGCCAATTAATCTGACTTTTCTCCCTTCCCATAGAAAATTTCAAAATCCTTGGTTCCTTGTAAGTAACGAAGAATTCTTTTCACAGCTAACAAACACATCTCGGTTGGGCTCTCCATATGTCACGACCTAATTTTCCTAAGCCGTGCGGGCTCTTACCTTTCCCACCTCGATAAGCAAACCCTCAGCCCAATGATAAGTAATAAATGAATAATTATATCGAGCAACAGAAATCGAATAAATACGTAAGTCTCACGATATTATATAATAGAAAATAGTGCGGAATAACAAAAATACCTCCAGGGTCTAGTCTAAGTCATACAAGAGCATCTAAAGGAATAAATACAAGTCTGGAGCAATAATACATAAAATGTCTATGTCTCTGAATGGAAATAATAAGACATAAAATGATAGAGAAGTCTTCAAGGCAGCGAACGGCCATGCTCACACTGGAGACTCGAAACAGTGCTAAAGAAGACGATCAGCCACGAGAGATGGAAGCAGAACCAACCTGATACTCTGCATTCATAAAGGAAAGCAGCAAGTGCAGGTCAGTACAATACAACGGTACTGGTAGACATCATCGGCCGACTAAGCATAGCTAATACAATTCAGATAATAAAGCAGATAAACCAAAATGTATAAGTCAAACATAATAGAAGCCAAGTATACATCGTCACCTAAGTAGAACATCTAATCCTAAGTATGCCAAGTCTCAATATATCAATCCGAATCTGACATCACAAGTACAACATCAAATCATCTCCAAATCAAGCCATAATGCAATGCAATGCAATGCAATGCCATGCAAATGTTGTGTACATATGTGCTACGGACGAAAATATCGACATCTTGGTACCACAACCCAAGGTGACTCGCGAAGTGTAAGTGTCACCCGTCCCGGATCTTTGCCCAACAGATAGACGGGACCCCAGTTCTTTGCTCACGGGGGGTTCTGCACCACCTTGGGGGAGCCGCGGAGTCCGTGCACTCACTCAATCCACGATTCCGATACTATCATCGGATATCGAATTCTCACGTCACTCAAGTAAAATCGAACCTAGATCATCAAAGTGTTTCATCAAGTATCATCAGTATATCATAAAGAATGAGAGTGCGTGCAATTCATATATCATCATCAATAATGATGCTCAATATCACAAGTACTAATAGTGGGTACGCCAACAATATATCCGAATCACAAGTACCAATAGTGAGTACGCCAATAACATCGTAATCAAGATGATAAAACAGAATCCAATATCTATCAACAACTCATGGCATCAAGCCAACAAAATAGAACAATCAAATCACAACACAACGGGGTGGCTAGCCCCAACACACAACAGGGCCCAACCTAAGGCAATATCCAACCCAACTTCATACCCGAAGGTTCACATGCTGTCTCCTACAACATAATCTAAATGTGTGCTTCGCTATACGAAGTCTCACCAAGGGTAAGCCATAACCTACCTGGATGGCCGAACCGCAAACATCAACAACTCACTCTTTTGCCTTGCCTTTCCGCTGAGCCTCAGAACCAAAGTAGTCTAAGCATATTCAAAATCTAGATTAGAAATCATGAAGAATGATACTAATATCGCTATCATTCAATTTAGGTCAATTCTAACCCTAGAAATTAGGGAAACGAGGCCCACAAGGGCAAAACGGGAAATTCAGAAGCAAAGTATCGAATTAAGCACTAGGTGATCATAACCTAACCACTAATTGCTGATTTAACTCAAGGATAGGCCTAATTTCTGATTTCAAACAAAACCCCCAAAATTAGGTATAAACCCTAACTCTTTCCTTCAAGAATTCAACTATAATAATGGAAGATATATGATTAATAAACTTAGATTCATCAAAATCTAGCATAAACCCCATCAATTTCATCATTAATAAGCCTAGAGAAATGTTCACCAAAATCCACTTTCATCTTCCATTACTAAGGGATTATTAAAGGAAAGGGGGAAACTGTGATGAAGGATTAATGGAATAGTAAAGGGATTAGAAGGATTTACCTCTAAGAATTTTCTCCAAATATCTCCAAGAACAGTCCCCAAAGCTATAATTTCGAAATGACAATAAATGATAGACTAAGGGCTTATTTAAAACACATTTAATGAAATAATAGGCCTGTTACCGCCACAACGGTAACGGGGCCGCAACGGCGGTGCCGCTACAGTGCCCAACAGACCGCCATGGCGGTCTGGGCCAATTCCTAACCTGCAGCCCCAGCGATCAACCTGCCGCAACAACAGCGCCGCTGGGATGACACTGGTGCCGCCAATACGGACACCAGGTACCAGAAATCCCCCAATTTTCTAAGTCTCAATCGAAATCCCCGAGGCCATCTGCTCACAAACCACATACACAGACCCACACAAATATACGCTACAAACGCACTCGTGGCCTCAAAATTCCCAACTGAGGTCTCGTTGACCGAGTCAACCCCTGATACCTCATTTCCATTTTCCCAACCCAAGTCCCAAAATGCATCCGAGTGCATTGGGAACCAAACCAGATATACACACTAGTCATAAACTACCATCCGCACCTCTCGAAATCGACGAATTTCCGAAAAAGGTCCGTTGACCCAAAAGTCAACTTTAGGTCAACTATTTTTCACTTTAAGCCCATATTTCACAAAACGTTGCCCAAATCCGATCTAGACACCTCGGGAAGCGTATCAACGGTCCCCTCGGGTCAAAAGTGAGCTAATCAATGCTCGGAAAAGGGCAAAAAATGTCGGAAGGACTATAACGACCAAACGGGTCGTTACACCATATATCTACATACAAGACTTATTGTATACATAATGTCGGGCCTCGTGGGAGTTAGATACATTAAACTACCCACAATTTGCTTGTAAGGCATGCTATCCACGTTCTTTCCTCTCTCAGCTTTATTTAATTTTAAGCCAAACTCAACTGGAATGCTGGTTGGATTGCAATTCTCCATTTTAAATCTGTTTAATATTTCTTGGACATACTTCTTTTGAGAAACAAATATCCCATCATCAGATTGCACCATTTTTAAACCAAGAAACTAATGCATCGTACCAAGATCAGACATCTCAAATTCAGTCATCATAAACTTCTTGAAATAAGCTAACATGACACTACGATTCCCCGTGAATATAAGATCGTTAACATATAAGCACACAATAAGCATTTTTCCTTCATGCCCATTTTTCACAAAAAGTGCATGCTCATATGGACATTTTTAAAACCCACTTTCAAAAAATAAGCCTCAATTCGATATACCAAGCTCGTGGAGCTTGTTTTAGTCCATAAAAAGCCTTTTTCAATCAATAAACTTAATGCTCATTTCCAATCTTAATATAACCAGGGGGTTGTTTAATAAATACCTCTTCCTCCATGTATCCATGCAAGAATGCCAATTTGACATCCAACTGGAAGATAGGCCAAGAATTCTGCGCCTCCAATGCAATCGCCATTCTGATGTTGTCATCCCTTGCAACTGGAGTAAAAATTTCTGTGTAGTCCACCCCATATTCCTGTTTGTACCCTTTAGCTACCAGTCGCGCTTTATACTTGTCAATTTCACCATTTTCATTTAGCTTTGTGTTATAGACCCACTTGACATCAATTGTTTTGTGCCCGTTGGGAAGATCAATAAGCTCCCAAGTATTATTCCTTTAAATAACTTTAATCTGAGCATCCATCGCCTTCTTCCACTTTGCTTCCTTGATGGCATTTTTAAAGTTTTTCGGTTCGCAATCTGCAAACACTGCAAAGTGAGCAAATGCATCATCATTTAAATCTATTCCCATTACTTCATAGTCCGACATCCATGCAGGCCTTTTCTGAGCACGACAAAGAGACTGAGCTGCTGCTTCAGTTTCTTCTAAAGCTGCTGGTAACTATTCAGCAGTTGGTTTAATTTCAGCAGGAGTTAGTGGAGTTTCAGCAGCTGTAGAAGCTGAATTCTCTGAATTTTTAGGCATTGTAGCTAATGGTTCGGCTTCATTATCAAATAGAATTGGAGTCGACTGTTGCATACTCCAATCCCAAGGGTTTTCTTCATCAAAAATAACATCTGTGTTGATTAAAATCTTCTTTGTCTGTGGATTAAACAACTTGTATGCCTTTGATGCTTCACTAACACCGAGAAAGATACACTTTTTGATTTTGTCATCAAGCTTCTTCCTCTTCTCGTCTGGAATATGTGAATAGGCAATGCAACCAAAAAGTAGGAAGTGCTCTACGTACAAATAGTTTTATTCACTCCAAGCCTCCTCTGGAGTCATGTTGTGAACAATAAATGTTGGACTTCTATTCAAAACATGAATGCTCCAATTTATTGCTTCCGGCCGGAAAGTTTTTTCCATTCCCCTTGCTAGCATACTTCGCACCATATTGAGAATGGTTCTATTCTTTATCTCCGATACACCGTTTTGTTGTGGTGTATAAGCAGTGGTGAGCTCTCTTCGAATTTTATTAGATTCAAAAAAATCTTCAAAAACTTTTTAGCAATACTCGCCACCACGATCAGTTCGAAGTGTCTTTATGGTCTTTGTTTCATTTTCTACATGAGCCTTGAAGCTTTTAAATGCCCTAAAAGCTTCTGATTTTTCCTCTAAAAAATACACCAAAGTTTTCCCAAAATATTCATCTGTAAAGAATGAAGTACCTTTTACCTTCATTAGAAATTGGTTTGATTGGGCCACAAATGTCTGAATTCACTAGCTCAAAAATATTCTTGGCTCTCCACGATTTTCCTTTTGGAAATTGAGAATGATGTTGTTTGCAAACAACTCATTTTTCACAAACTTGGGAAGGGAAGGGAATTTCAGAAAGACCTATCACTATATTTTTCTATTGGAGAGTTTTTAATCCACCAAAACCTAAGTGACCATATCTAAAATGCCACAACTAATCCGCGACTTAAGTAGTAAAAAAAAAAAAAAGTTGAACCAAAGTAGTACAAAAAAAAAAAATACATAAATAGGATTCACGCACGAATTTCGTGCGTGAAAGGACCAAACTGCAAAAAATAACAGTTTGGCCTTTCACGCACTAAATTAGTGCGTGAATGAGCAAACCAAAAGTCACCCCCTTTTCACCTTTTAGCCAATGACATTTGTTGTCATTAGCTGCCCACTTGTCTTCTCCTCTTCTTCTTAAGTTCTCATTGCACTGCATCGCATGGAGTCCGGAATCAAAATGTCCCCAAAAAAATCACTTTGAACCAAAATATTCCAACAAAAAAAAAAAAGGTTACAAAACTACCTTTAGCGCAGTAAAATACTGCGTTATAGAAACAGTATCAAAAAGCAAAAAAAATTGGCCAAACTTTATTTTTTGCAACACTTAGTGTTTTTTTCCATACTTTGACCAACGATTAGTCGTGTGTCAAGACTCCGAAACGTCAATATTTTATATAGAACCTGATATTTTTTTCTGCGTACAATAATGTAGGCCCAATACATCAAGGATACGTAGACGTTCGGATCGTCATATTAGGGGTTGAAAAGGTGCCCGAAGTAAGTTTTGTTTGAAAAAACTTAGTGTTTTTTCCATACTTTGACCAACGATTAGTCGTGGGTCAAGACTCCGAAACGTCAATATTTTATATAGAACCTGATATTTTTTTCTGCGTACAATAATGTAGGCCCAATACATCAAGGATACGTAGACGTTCGGATCGTCATTTTAGGGGTTGAAAAGGTGCCCGAAGTAAGTTTTGTTTGAACAAATTTAGTGTTTTTTCCATACTTTGACCAACGATTAGTCGTGGGTCAAGACTCTGAAACGTCAATATTTTATATAGAACCTGATATTTTTTTCTGCATACAATAATGTAGGCCCAATACATCAAGGATACGTAGACGTTCGGATAGCCATTTTAGGGGTTGAAAAGGTACCAGAAGTAAGTTTTGTTTGAAAACTTTAGGGTGTTTTATTTTTTAAGATTTTGATTTAAGCGTGTTATTTTTTAATCAAGACATAACTTTATTTTGAATATAAATATAATTCTAAAAAATATAGGGAGAAAAACTAGTCGTAAAGTCGTCAAACTTTAGATGGTCATAACTTAGGGAGAAATTTTTTTTGCTTCTATAACGCAGTAAAATACTGCGCTAAAGCAGTTAACGGCTCCAATTTTTTTTTTGCTTTTTGGTACTGTTTCAACCCCTAAAATGACGATCCGAACGTCTACGTATCCTTGATGTATTGGGCCTACATTATTGTACGCAGAAAAAATATCAGGTTCTATATAAAATATTGACGTCTTGACACACGACTAATCGTTGATCAAAGTATGGAAAAAAACACTAAGTGTTGCAAAAAATAAAGTTTGGCCAATTTTTTTTTTTGCTTTTTGGTACTGTTTCTATAACGCAATATTTTACTACGCTAAAGGTAGTTTTGTAACTTTTTTTTTTGTTGGGATATTTTGGTTCAAAGTGATTTTTTTTGGGACATTTTGATTCCGGACTCTATGCAATAAGAACTTAAGAAGAAGAGGAGAAGACAAGTGGGCAGCTAATGACAACAAATGTCATTGGCTGAAAAGGTGAAAAGGGGGTGACTTTTGGTTTGCTCATTCACGCACTAATTTAGTGCGTGAAAGGCCAAACTGTTATTTTTTTGTAGTTTGGTCCTTTCACGCACGAAATTCGTGCGTGAATCCTATTTATGTGCTTTTTTTTTTTTGTACTACTTTGGTTCAACTTTTCTTTTTTTTTACTACTTAAGTCGCGGATTCATGCGACAACCGACAGATCTGTTACTTCCACATTTAAACACGATTGAATACTCTCAAATGTTCAACGGGAACAACCTGCTTTTATTCATTTTCACAACAGCAATAGCTCCTCTAGTAGGACTATAAATCTCACAAACACCTTTCCCAATAAGAATAAAATATCCTTTTTCTTGCAATTGTCCAACACTCAATAAGTTGCTTCTTAAAGCAGGAAGATATATCACATTTGATATTATTCCTTCAAAAACATTCTTGGATTTAATTTTAATATCACCTTTTCCCATTGCATCGATAGTAGAGCAATCAACAAAGCTAACTTTAGAACGAAAGCCTTCGTTTATATAAGAAAAACAAGACTTACTTCCGTCCATGTGATTAGTGCAGCCTGTGTCCAGATACCAAACATCTTGCACGGGTTCTTCTTGTGCTTGTATTGCCATCAACAAGGTCTCGGTTTCTTTGCTTTCAACAAAATTTAACTTCTCGTCCTTGTCATTAGGCAGCCTAGTATAACATTCGGACTGATAACGACCAAATTTATGACATTAATGGCATTCTACCTTTTATTTGTCAAAATTCTTTCCTCTGCCTTTGCCGTAGTCGTCATTAGCTCTAAAATTTCTGCTCCCATCTTTGTTGCCTCCATCTCTATGTCCTCGTTCGCTTCTCCATCTTCCTCTTCCTCTACCTCTACCCCTTCCTCTAGGATTGGAAGAAATAAAAGTAGAATCCTTCAAGGCCTGCTCTTCGGAAGTTGAACTGAGGATCATCTTCTGCTTATGCACCAATAACGAGCTTTGCAATTCGTCAAGTGATAATTCATTTACATCTTTTGACTCTTCAATGGGGAAAACTAAACAATCATACTTCAGTGTCAGAGAACGTAATATCTTTTCCACAATTGTGACATTGGTCATCTTTTCACCATGAAATCGCATTTTGTTTCTTATCTCCATTGTTGTACCACAGTAACCCGTTAAAGACTCTCCTGCCTTCATCTGTACAGTCTCGAAATCCCTTCTCAAGGCTTGAAGCTATGCACGCTTCACTCTAGCAGTGCCTTGATATTTTTTCTTCCCGAAATCCCAAATATCCTGAGAAGTTTCTTTGCAAAGAATAGTTTCTAGAATTGGACAATCGATAGCCTGAAAGAGATAATTCTTCGCCTTCAAATCTTTCAGTTTTCTTGCTTCGAACTCTGTCTTTTGAGCATTCATTAAAGTTACTCCTGTAAGCTTAACTTAATGCATACCAGGATCTTGAACATGATAATCTTACATAGAAACATTACAAAAAGCGTACCTGATGCGGAAGACATTATCACGAAAGCGGAAGCGTTAATTGTAGAAACTGGTTTCTACCTCCTTGCCCTAGCCTTACGTTACCACAACCGTCAATGATGGAAAAGTATATAGAAGAAGTGGTAACCCTAATGGGTGGAGGGAGGACCAATTTATAGGGGCTGAGACTTAATCCGGTACGTCAATCAAGTAACCGAGCTAACGGACGAGATTTATTCTTCATTAAATATTAACATTAATTGGGCCACACATAAGAATAATAAAAATTCTTACATTCTCCCACTTGGCCCAATGACCACATAACACTAATATTAAATGACATAAAACATTAGTAGCGTATAAAATAAATCTCTTCTATAATGTCCATCATACATACCTTAATATGACAAACCACTAATGCGAGTTATGGCGGTTATACATAATTTTGTGCTACATACTCCCTTCCATATACTACAACATTAGCAACTTATCATACTAGGTTCATAAGTTATAAAACATTTAACATTATGGTCCACAATAATGTCTCATGGAGACTTATCCTGTAATATCTCAAAACAATAATGTGCACACCATTATGAGAAACAGGAAATTCATTAAAGTATATCAGAAACACATAAGTGAGCTCAGAGTGTCAAACATCATAAAGAAAAACATTAATCATAAGTACCACCAAGACCCATTCTATGTACATGTTCTTTAAATGTCTTTGGTTGTAAACCTTTCGTTGACGGATCTGCAATCATGAGATCAGTTCTAGTATGCTCAAGTGACACCCTTTGTTTCTGAACTTCATCCTTGACGGTAAAGTACTTTAATTTCATATGTTTGGCACCTTTGGAGCACTTATCGTTCTTGGAGAAGAATATTGTTGCAGTATTATCACAATAAATTTTCAGCGGCTTGGTAATGGTGTCGACAACCCAAGTCCTGAAATAAAGTTTCGCAGCCATAATGCATGAATTGTGGCTTCAAAACATGCCACAAATTTTGCTTCCATTATGGATGTAGCAATGACGGATTGCTTAGCACTCTTCCACGATATTACTCCTTCAGCTAATAGGAACAAGTAACCAAAAGTGGACTTTCTAGTGTCAACACATCCACCATGATCTGAATCCGAGTATCCAATAACTTCCAAATTGTTGGATCTCCTATACGTGAGCATATAATCCTTCGTTCCTTTCAGGTACCTCAAAACTTTCTTTGCAGCTTTCCAGTGATCAATTCCTGGGTTACTCTGATATCTTCCTAGTATTCTGACCGCAAAACTAATATTCGGTCTTGTGTAAGTTTGAGCATACATCAAACTTCCAACAATAGAAAAGTAAGGAATTGACTCCATTTCTTTTCGTTCTACATCATTCTTTGGACACTGCATGAGACTAAATTTGTCCCCTTTTTGAATTGGAACAACTTCTGCTGAACAATTGTTCATGTTAAATCTCTCAAGAACTCTTTCGATATAGCCTTTCTGAGACAGTCCCAATAGTCCTTGTGATCTATCACGGAAAATTTCTATCCCTATCACATAGGATGCCTCACCCATATCTTTCATTTCAAAATTCTTAGAGAGAAAATCTTTCGTCTCACGTAACATGCCCAAATCATTAGCAGCAAGCAAAATATCGTCAACATATAGGACTAAGAATATAAACTTGCTCTCACTGATCTTTTGGTATATACACCGATCAACGGTGTTTTCCTTAAATCCAAAAGATGTGATGGTATCATTAAACTTTATATACCATTGTCGTGAGGCTTGTTTGAGTCCATATATTGACGTCTTTAATTTACACACCATTTGACCTTTTCCTTTAATTACGAAACCCTCTGGTTGGTCCATATAAACTTCTTCCTCAAGGTCTCCATTAAGAAAGGCAGTTTTCACATCCATTTGGTGTAACTCTAAATCATAATGAGCCACCAAAGCCATAATAATTCTTAACGAGTCTTTCTTTGAGACCGGTGAAAAGGTCTCTTTATAATCAATGCCTCATTTCTGAGTATAACCTTTGGCAACAAGTCTGGCTTTATATCGTTCAATATTGCCATTTGAATCGCGCTTGGTCTTGAAGACCCATCTACACCTGATTCTTTTAGAACTTTCTGGCAATTCAATGAGATCCAGACTTTGTTGTATTCCATTGATTTTAAATCTTCTTTCATGGCATCAATCCATTTGTCAGACTCAGTACTTTCTATGGCTTGTGAAAATGAAACTGGATCTTTATTAAGTCCAATGTCAAAATCTGACTGTTGTAAATAAACCACATAATCGTCTGGAATAGCCGATTTTCTTTCTCTTTGAGATTTTCTCAATAGCACTGTTTGTGGTTCATTTGCGTCAGATATTTGTGAGTTAGTTCCTTCCTGGAGTGTTTCATTCAAATGTTGTTTAGTATTGTCAAAGTGTTCTTCGACAACGGGAACAATATTTGTTATTGGTGTGGAAGTAGGCACATTCATGGGCAATGGAACATTAACCCTTACCTCATTTATTTTCACACTTTGTCGTTCGACACTCCCACTAACTTCACCATTTTCAATGAATATTGCATTACCGATTTCAACAATTCTTGAGCTATGGTTTGGACAGTAAAACCTATACCCTTTAGATTTCTTTGGGTAAACAATAAAGTAACCACTTACTGTTCGAGAATCTAATTTCTTTTCATGTGGATTATAAATTCTAGCCTCCGCTGGGCAGTCCCAAACATGCAGGTGTCTTAAACTAGGTTTCCTTCCAGTCCACAATTCAAAAGAAGTCTTTGGAACTTCCTTACTAGGAATCCTGTTTAATAAATACACAGCGGTACTAAGAGCATACATCCACAAGGTATTGGGTAATGAGGAATTACTTATCATACTCCTAACCATATCCATAAGTGCCCGATTACGCCTTTCTGCAACCCCATTTTGTTGAGGTGTTCCTGGCATAGTATATTGTGCACATATGCCATGTTCCTCGAGGAACTTTGCAAATGGACCTGGACATTGTCCCGATTCGCTTTATTTTCCATAAAATTCACCACCTCTATCTGACCTAATGATTTTCACTTTCCTACCTAATTGCCTTTCAACCTCATTGACGTACACTTTGAGGGCGTCCGTTGCTTGAGATTTTTCTTTCAGCAAGTAGATATATCCATAACGTGAAAAATCATCGATAAAAGTGATAAAATATTTTTCTCCAGCAAAAGATGGAACATCAAAAGGTCCGCAAATATCAGTGTGTATAATTTCAAGAAGCTGGGTGCTTCTTGTGGCACCTTTCTTACTATGCTTGGTTTGTTTTCCCTTAATCCAATCCAAACATATATCAAGATCAGTAAAATCTAGATTCAGAAGAATCTCATTCTTCGCCCAAAGATTCTTGCATCATCTCCGGTCGAAGAGGGGCATCTGTTGACACCCAATTTTGTCCCTCCTTTATTTCAATTTATTTACTCGAGCTTCTAAATGTATTGACGAGCTGAACACTTTATTTTCACTATTACTAATTTTCACTACTTTACTATCAACATTACGAGCATTACTTTATCACAATGACTCGTCATCATTTAATCTTCGGATTTTTGTGTTCGTTAAATTAATTATACTTTGTCAAGTTTTTTTTTTTTACTTATTTATCATAGTAAATATATTGTACCAGTTATTAAATTAGAAGCCCAAGAATAATTAAATAGAGGAGAAAGGATCAACAATTTTCACCTCATAAAAAATTGCTCGGAAGTATATCAATATTGGACTCATTTTGAAGCTCGTATTTTAAAACGACGTGTTATAATTTTTATTTTTGTCAAAATATTATTTTACAAGGGACAAATTCTTGATAATTCTATTTACCTTTTTTCCCTATTCCATAAAAAATAAAATAAAAAATTCAAAAATCTCCTTTTCCCCTTTTTTTTGGGGTTCCACACGCAACTTTCCATTTTAATTTCTTCCTTCTTTTCTTTTTGGGGCTCCACATGTTTCCTCCTTTTTGACTTCATATCAGATTTTTCCTAAATTGCTCCTTCTTCCCCAATTTCAAAGGACACAATCTTTTTTACTGCCCCCTTCATTCCATCTCACTCTTTTCTTTCTCTTCTCCATCGCCTCTTCTGCCGGACCCCCTTTCCTTCTCCTCTCTCTTCTCTCTACCTGCTCCCTCCACTCTTTTTTGTCCCCTTCACGTTCCACCCCACTTCACCCGACACCCTTCCA
Organism: Lycium barbarum; assembly: GCF_019175385.1. Classification (NCBI taxonomy): domain Eukaryota; kingdom Viridiplantae; phylum Streptophyta; class Magnoliopsida; order Solanales; family Solanaceae; genus Lycium; species Lycium barbarum. The sequence goes on from NC_083341.1 coordinate 23,494,566, forward strand.
CTTCTCCTCTTTCCCACACCCTTCCACTTCTCCTCTTTCCCACGCCCTGCCATCTCCACTGCTGTCCCCCACGCCGCTTCTCTCTCATACGCTCCTCTTTACTTTAATACAAATGAAGCCCTATAAATGAATCCTAGTGAAATGGTTTGGGGCAGGGGATTTTTTGGAGAGAAAACCCAATTAACTTTAGACAAGGAAGACCGGAAATCCTCCTAAAAAACACAAGATCGGGAATTTACAGATTCCCTTACAAAACGGAAGAACTTCTAGGTTGCGGTAATTCGAGTTTCGAAATCGTTCTTCGAGTTCGAGTATAAATCCGAGACTCATACCCCAGTTCACTGCACCAACAAAAGGTCAGTAATGCGCAAATCTCATCTCATAAATTTCCATTTCTAGTTTTATGTGAATTATTGTTTGGTATGGCTGTTGATACACTCTGACTTCATATATTCTGCTGAAAATATTTATTTGAACCTTAGGGACTGTTTTGGGGTTGGAAATTTCTTGAAGGAGACACTACGACATGATCTGTATATGTGTTTGTTGCTATGGGGTCTAAACCTGTTCATTATTTAATGTAGCAATAATGAGAGATAAACTTGAACTTGGGATTTTTCTGGATTCTGAGGAAATTTAGTACATGTTGTGGAATAGTTTTGGGATGCTTTGTTACTGGATGGATGTACCACTGCCACTTTCTTTGAATTAAGTAGAATAGATTTGTCGTGGGTGTGATCTGTCTGATCCCTTTTGAGTTCCTCAACGTAGTCTCCGATTTAAGCTAAAATCATGTCTATATACTCTTTGCTGGGATAGTTCTTTTTTTGGAAATGGTTGCATATTCCGTGTCTAAGAATCCTAGCTGTGAAGTTTTTTTGTTTTGATCTATTCCAGTCCGGAGACATATGAAAACGGATATATTCGATCGAGTCAGTAGTAATCCTGTCGACTTGTTTAGTTCAATTAAATTCAGTAATGAATGTGTGAGGATTAGAATGCCTATTGGCTTGCTTGGACTTCATTTTGATATTAAGGGAAAAACCATTCTTTAAATTCTATTTCATTATGAGCTTTAGAACTAAAAACACTGCTTTATTGGGTTTGAGAATGTGGAGTTATAATTAGATTTGAGGACTGTCCGTTCTGCTTTCTCTTGATAAAAAATGTGCATTCCAGATCTGAAATCATGTTTCCTTCACGTTTCTGCCACCATAAGTTTAAAGAACGATTTTGCTTTTATAACGACACTTACTAATCAGCTGTAAGGATTTATATGACAGGGCAATAAATGTTGTTGTTAAGTCTACTTTAGCTTTCCTATCAGTACAATTAACTGAACTCGTTTGGTATATCGTCCCTGTCCTGAACTGTTTGGCATTTGTCTTTCTTTCCTATATATGTTGTCGTGGTATTTAACTAAGAATTCTGAAATATGGCATGATCTCCTGTACTGTCGATACTACAAAAATATCTCTGTGAACTTCATCCCTTGCAACTAATAAGAGTGACCCCAATTTTGAAAGACAAACAGAGATGAAAAGAGGTGGTAACCAGTTGGTCTTGCTAAATTCCATATCTAGACTATATTTAGATGTTTCTTTTAGATTTTCGACGAGTTCTAAACTGTCGGTATAGTTTAGTCATTTCGCTGTTATATTCTAAAGCTGAAACTGCCTCACTTTATTTGCTTCTTTGTTGTTTGGACATGTTATTTGGCCTGCCCTCCTGTTCTTTCATTTTGTCTGCCTGACTGATGCTTGGACCTTACTGTCCATCTCATATGTTTTTTTTTATAAAACATTAGTTACGGCTGAAGATTTTGTTTTGGACTAGATACTTCTTCGAATTAACATTATACATGTTTACATATTCATTGATTGTATACTAATTTTTCCTTTTTTTTATGCATGACATATCGCATACGGGTCCAAGCGACTCGTCATCTCCGTCCGCATTTTGGTGTTGGGCTAAAAGCCCAACGAAACTCCTCCTTCCTGTCCAGCCTCTGTCCGCAGCCCAAGTGGAAAACAAAATCTGGGCCAAAGCCCAATAAACCAGGACAGCCCACGGCAGCAAAATAAAGCAATTTACTGGGCCTAAGCCCAATAGCATAAACAGTTCGCAGCAATTGGGCCTTAATAAATGGGCTGTACCCATTTACTCTTTTCCTCTCTTCCTTATTTTATTATTGTGTATTCTTCCTTGTTTTTTGTATGACTAACACTTTGTCTTATTCTTATTAACTTAGATGAATTCTAATAAATTAGTGGGTTGAATTTTAACATAAGGGATAGCTTAATTTAAGGGAGAGACTCACGATTAGCCCATAGATTTCATTCTCCTTCTATAGTTATTTATGACATCTATAATATTTTTTACATATTAGAATAATTGATTCTTAAAAAATAGTATGACTACATTTTCTAGCTAAGGGAATCATAATTTATTTTCATTATCTTAAAGAATTCAAACGTAATGAATAGACCAATATGAATTATAGCATACGTTTGCAAAAATGACCTTTTAGATTTATCCAAATTGCACATACTTTGATCGAGTATAGTTTCTAAGAAATGATAAAAGAGATAAAAGAAAACTATTTTCGTACTTTATTCATACTCTTAAAATACAAAATCATTAATATCCCACCATTTGATTTTTTTTCAAATATTTATCAAAATGCTGCATTAATTCATATTTTTTTTTTTTACTCATATGTATCTTTGGCGAACTTTATTTTTAAAATAACATCATTAGTTGAAACCTGAACAACATTTATAAGTCGTATTACGAAATAGCATTAAAGGTACTCTTTTTATACAAATTATTATTTTTCTACAAGTTCTATTTTAAAACGACATTCTTACATGTCTATCTATAACTTTAGCCATATTTCAAAGCTACTTTCTTTTTTCCATAATACTATATTTACACTTAGCCTAATTAATTGTAAGTCCGGTCGGTTAACCATTGTTAATGGGTCTTAAAGGATGCCCAATACCTTCCCTTTAGACTAACTGAACCCTTACTCAGAATCTTAAATTTCGCAGACCTTAAACAGAGTTAACTTTAAAACAACTTTAATAAACTTTAGGTGTCCTAATTCACCATAAATAATTAGGTGGCGACTCCTTAACAACAAACACAAAAAATAGGAATCTCCAATATGTCGTACTTCTACTTTAATCCCGGTTAAAATGGGGTATGACAAGTAGTTGCACTAGAATCAAGCCACAAAGTATTATTAGGAACTTCTACTAAATTTGATTCGAAACATACAAAAGCACTAAAAGTACCTTTCTTTTCGAACCAAGCTTTACGTTTCGGGCAATCTTTCTGATAGTGTCCTTCCTTTCTACAGAAATGACACACATCTGCCTTGAGTTCCTTATGAGCATCCTGTTGTACTTTAGCAGGTGCTTTCTTCTTCTTGAACTTGTTGGCCTTCACTTTAAGTCCTTTACCAGCTCCTTGACCTATGAGGTTAATAGAATGGCCTCCTTTTTTCTTAAGTCTTGATTCCTCCTGAGTAAGCATACTGGACAATTCACTAACATCCCACTTATTCTTAATAGTGTTATAGTTAATTTGGAATGGTCCATACTCAGGAGGTAATGAGTTTAGAATAAACTGAACCAAGAAGGAGTCATCCACTTTCATCCCCAAAGTCCGGAGTCTTGCTGCAATATTAGTCATCTCGATAATGTGATTTTGCATACTACGCGACCCATCAAACTTCATGGTCGTGAGTTCAGCCATTAGTGTACCAGCGAGAGACTTATCAGCAGAACGAAAACGTTCTTCCACAAACTTCAGGTATTCCCTGGCACTTTCTGTCTGTGGAATAATACTCTTAATGTTGTTGGCAATAGTCATTCGCATAAACATAAGGCTCAATCTGTTAAAGTGTTCCCATGCTTTATGGAAGGACTTCTCATCCTCACTACTTGTATCAGTAATAGCAGCGGGTTTTTCTTTCAGCAGAGCCAAGTCAAGATCCATTCACACCTAAGTGGAACTGAACTTGTTCATGCCATTCAGAGAAGTTCAATCCGTTGAACACAGTAACAGATGAAGCAAGCGAATGAAGAGGAATAGCTGCAAAATAGATATACTTATGCTCACAAATTAGAAAATAATGTGGATTCAACAAAGCAATAAAAGTATATTGTAATTCTCCTTTGGGTGATATTAGTTATGGGCTTTAGATTAATTGGGCCACACATAAGAATAATAAAAATTCTTACATCTCCTTCTGCCGGAGCGCCGATACCGTCCTCGACAATTGGCCAATACTCCTTCGACCGTAACAAATTCTCCATCAGCATACTTCAATGGTCATAGTGACCATCAAAACGTGAAATAGCTGTTTGAACGAAATTGCCCTCTGAAGCCATAAACTCACAATATTTCTCTTTGTTTTTTTTTTCTTTTGGACCTCACTTGGCTCTGATGCCACTGTAAACAGAAGCAAAATAGAGAAAATATGCAGTAAGAAAAAGTAGAGAATGAAATCAACACTAGGGGTGAGTAGAGAATGAAATCAACACTAGGGGTGTTAATGGTACGGTTCGGACGGTTATTCTATAAAATTTATACCATACCAATTTTTTGATTATTTGATTTTGTACAACCAAAAATAGATTTTTTGAAACCGTCCCAGCATCTCGATTTTTCTTTGGTATCGGTACGGGTCGGTTAATTTTACTTTATTTATTTTTTTTGTGGAAAAAGAACATCATATTATAGTCACTAGTAAAAGTTATAGACACGATATCATACATACTTCTATAGGACTTTGGCAAAAACTCTCTAAATAATTTTAATATTTAAAGGGTGATGAATCAAGAAAACATGAAAGACGACAAGAATAAAGATTGATCCCACTATTTTACGATAGTGTAAACAAATGTTAAGCAAAGACAAAAAAAAAATTAGATCGCACGAGGGGCCAAAAATCAATCAAGATGGAACTCAAGAACGGAGTCTACTAAGATTAAGTGCCCAATAAGATAAATTTAAAATCATATGAGAAGAAAGATATCTAACTTTGTAGTTTTCTATCCAAGATCGTTCAAATACCTTTGTAGCTTACAAGCTAGTTGCTACTCGAGATGCTAGAACTAATTTAATTTCAATAGGAGTAGTATAATAGATTTCAGCGTTGGAAATTTAGGTGTTAATTATGTTGCGATTTGTACTCGTTTTCATCATCCCAAACCCAAGGAGAAAATTTTAATATTTTATTATATTTAAATTTAATATATATAATATATTTTATACATATAAACTTATTCGGTACGGTTCGGTATTTTCTCGGTTTATTTTTATAAAATTAAAAACCAACCTAATTATTCGGTACGGTTATAAATTTATACAAAAACTGTCGGTTTATTTAAAAAAAACTAAAAATTGGTTCGGTACGGTACGGTTCGGACGGTTAAATCGATTTTTTGAAAACCATTGACACCCCTAGTCAACACGTTGAAATTTAATGGAACTATTTTGCTGCACTTTTTACTATTCTGCAACTACAGATTTAAATGCAAAACGACATAACAATTTAAGCAAAATATCTGGAACTACTAACAAAGATTACTCCTAAAGATAAGTAACAAACTCATGATACTTACCTAAAGACTAGGACAAAGCTGGAAAATAGGATTTTAATTCCTAACAATAGAAACCTTTAATAGAGAGTGCTTTCCTTTTTAGGCCCTGTGCAAAATGAATTTGAATTTGTGTGACCAGTGATTGCCGGACATTAATTACTAGATGGTTATATAAATTAGTATAAAGTAAAAGCAGCTATATATCGACCTGATCGAAATATCTTAGAATTATGCTACCCCTCCTGCCCTCCACACCTATATATAAACCATTCGTCCCTTCCAATTTCAACTACATAAGAATATCAAAGAAAGAAATCCCACAAGGCTTCCCTTCCCAAATATAAATATGCATCCAGAAAACTCAACAAACTTTGATCTAAGCAATATTCTTGATTCAGAACTAGAGCATCAATTCAACAGCGCCATTTCAGACTCAATCTCCTATAATCTATCCGTTGAAAAATGGGAGAAAATAGACGAAAATGGAGATAGTTCTCTTCGTTCATCATCACAAGCACCAAATAACTGGAAGAGATACAGAGGAGTGCGTAGGCGGCCATGGGGAAAATTCGCGGCTGAGATTAGAGATCCAAAAAAAAGAGGGGCTAGGCTTTGGCTGGGAACTTACGAGACCCCCGAGGACGCGGCATTGGCTTATGACCGAGCCGCGTTTAAGTTGAGGGGCACACGTGCCTTACTGAATTTCCCTCACTTGATTGACTCAAACGTCGCTGAGCTGAACAGAGTTCAGCCTAAGCGACGTTTGCGCTCACCCGAAATAAAGGAGGAAGAAGAAATTCCTAGTCCGAAAAGGAGAAATGCTGAGCTAATAAACAGCCTAGCTAAAGTCAATTTGAATATGTTTGAAATCTCTAGCTTGGCATTTCATCCTCAAGGATAAAGAAAAATCCTTTTCAAATTTGAATTAAAACTATCTGGAGATCGAAGTCGTACTCTTCTTTTCTTTTTCTTTGTTTTTTTCGTGAAAAAAAAAAAGGTCAAGCTTATGAGTTTATTTCCTTTTTTTTTTTTTTACGTTCTCATGTTTTCCCTCAGATTGCAAATTTCATGATTGTCTGTATGAAGAGTGGATCTAATTTTATTTATATATGTTGTAAGGGTAGTTTGTGTGTATGAATGTTTTTTAGCGTTTCGATTTGGATAATGATGTATATTTTCAGCCGTAGCAAGATTGTTCATTGATTAATGTTAGTCCAGACCTACGTTCAAACTCCTAAACTAACATCGAATTAAACCATCTCTTCCATGCAAAAAGAAGAAGCAGTAGGATATCAAAGTGAATATTCAGGTATCAAATTTAGTTTACACACTTAAAACTTCTCGATACTGTTTAATAATGGAAAATTATAAAGCGGAGCTCACGGAAATGACTCATCCGTTGATCACCGTGTGTTTAGGGGTTAATGACATACTATTACTTAATCCATTTGAATTTATACGACACTTTCCATTTTGAGACATTTCAAATTTTGACCACGTTTTATTTCTATATTTATTTTGACAATTTTCAAAAAGATTAGATTCATTAAACTATTTTTACTTTAATTTGGATGCGATATTTTCTCTCTTTTGAACAACTTCCGTAGTTTCTTCTATTATCACTTGAATACGACTCCTACTTACAAATCCGTGCAAGTAAATATGTTAATTTATGTATTAAGCCTGTTTAACCTAAAGTTTGGATTAAGGATTAATAATTTAATGTATGTTATTAGGCCGCAGGCAAGCGAATTAGGTCAATGTTATTAAGCCTTTCGTTGATATATATATATATATATATATATATATATATAAGCGTATGAACGGGCCCAACATTTTCTATCCTCGGGTATTGCATTTTGATTTGTATAAATAGGATATTTTTGTGCCACAATTTTAGGTTTTGAATGAGAAGAAAAAGTTATGTTTTGACTCATTTTATAAAAATAGTTTGTGTGTCACAACATGATAGTGATTCCCCGCGGATCATCATAACTTCTAATGGATGAGCAAAAACTTGTCTTGCCAAAAGTTCTTGAGGATTGTCCGGATTTTTGTACAAATTATGCCATAAATTTAAAAATGACTCACAATTATAATTTTTTTTTTTAAATGACTCACAAGTTTTGGTGGATCTCAGAGTATGAATGGTTGGGCAAAAACTTGCCTCATCTATGCAAGCAAAATTCTGACGGATCGTCATAAGTTCTGATGGATTGGTAAACCTCTCCCTATATGCGGGATTTTTATTATCAAATTTGTCTTTCATTAAACCAAATAACTATGAGTATTCAAACGTAATAAAGCACATTGTTTTCAAATATTATAAAGTTCAAGAAATGAATAATTTTATATTTCAAGATTCATTTATTGCAGCAAGATCGAAGGTAGCAACGCGATGTGGAAATTAACAACGCGAAGTGGAAATTAAATTATGTAAAAACAGTGAACGAATGTTAAGAATTCCTTAATTTAGTTTTGATATATTTTGATAATAACCTGTTTCGAAAAGAATATTTGTCATGACACACAATTATTTGCCAGAACTCTTGAGATCCAACTTCAGTTTATTAAGGTCATAAGGAACACCTAGGTCATCAATACTAATTCGTTGTTAGTTTCATACTATGTAATTATGAATAAAATAATATATAATTATAGTAGTATGCAATTTATTAAGAAAAAGAATAATAGTCATAATTTAATGTCAAAACAATTGATTCCAACAAACTTATGCTCTAAAAAATGAAAATAAAAGCACTACGCATCATTAGTACATGGAACAAATGATGAAACGGGAAGTTAAGTCCGTCGAAAATCAGAATTATTTCGCAGCGATTGTGTTTTTAGCTTGAACATACCCTTTGAGAAAGATAATTTTAAGAAAATAATTATTACTTTTTTATGATATAAATGATTATATATTTTGGACTAAATCTAAAAATTAAAAATATCCAATAATATGACCGGGAAGAGGCAGTAATGTATACATACAGCGAAAACAAATTTAAAATATGAACAGGTTCATAAATATGATTATATGAGCAATGGGCAAGTTAATTGGAAAAAATTGTCGGCCATAGTCATAATAATAAATGACCCCACTTGAAATCAATGCGGCTATATCAAAGGGCTAAAAAGTCAGCACAGTCAAAATCTAATAAAACATGTACAACAATCAACTTATTTGGAATAATTACCTAAATACCCTAAAAATTTATCCCTCTTCTATAATAGTATAAAGTATAAATATAAAAAATATAAATATAAATGTGGTTGCAGTTGCTTTTGCTATTTCACGTTCAATTCTTTCTTGGTTCCCTATTCATTTTTCTTTTCTTTTTAATATATGTGGAACCCATCTTTTAATTTCAATTGACCATTGAGGGAGTTCATGGTCGACGACGATCCTGGCATGAACTCCCTCTTCTATAAAGTGTGTGTGTGTGTGTCTATATATATATATATATATATAAACAAGATCGAAATAATGCAAGATAGATAATAAGTTGCACAAAAATAATAGAGTGATTGTAAACGAAGTAAGAGATGGAATTCTTATTGAAGAGGTCTTGATTGAGCCGATGAACGATGGCGCTAACTGAAAAGAATAGGTTTGATAATTCTAGTGTAGAAGCAGTATTAGTATTTAAGTCAGAATGAGATACAATAAAGGGAAAAGGGGCTATTTATCATATACCCCTAATGTAACCGTTCCTCTAATATAATGCCCACCCATCAGGGATTAACCATAGTAAATTGCAATGGTTTGGTGTAAACATCCGGTGTGGACAAGTATTTACCTGTTTCATACATCACGCCTGGAGATTTGTAACCACAGTGAAATTTAATTGGGAATGGTAGATATTTCAAAGCTTGTTGGCTTGAGAGAGTTTATTCTATCTGGACACTAATGACCAACTGAATAGTTTACTCCGGGCACTACACTACTAGCTCCGATGTGATTAATCCAGAACGAGCTTGTGGCAAATCATAAATGAGCTTCTCTGATGGTTCTTTGGCTTTCGATCCAGGTGGACTTGGTTGACATGGTGTTAGATGAGGCTCACCACGTGTCAAATGTTTATCGGCCACATATAATGTCCGTATTTTACCAATACAAACCCAAAAATTTACCAAATATTCTCTTTTTGGAGCAGAAATTATATTTAGTGAATGCTATTGAAAACAATATTTTCAATTGTCGATAAGCGGAATCCTCAAGAACAACACGCATCATCAGTATGTGTGGGGATAAGTAGACAAATAGTGACAACTAACATGACATAACACATTTACAATTAATTGAATTTGGAAGCTGAGGAAAATTGACAAAAACAAAAACAAAAAGGAAGTTAGCTAGTTGCTTTATTTTAATCTTAATTTATGAAACTATTCCATTCGTAATAAAAATTAGACAAAATATATCTTAAATTAATTCTTCCGAATCGCTTCGAGAGATTGTATTCAAATATAATAAGGTTCTCTTTTTGTTTAATTTGTATCTTGTCTTGCCACGCGTGGGGTAATAATTCGAGAGTAGGTGATAGAACGTTTATGAAGACATACATAATTAAAAAGCAGTATACATATAATTAAGGACAACATGACAAAACTGAAATTCTAGTTAATTGACAGCACCAGTAGGGACAACATTTTATAACAATACAATCAATTTTATGAGGTCTTCGTAGGTAGCCACTAGCCCAGGACTCGAGTGGAGAAGCAGTTGAACACATATCTATTCCTTTCAGACACATTGATTCTAACTACTATGTAAATTCGATTTATGAAGTAACTTAACGATCGCTCAATTATGTTCAGGAAGTAATTCAGTTAACTCTAATTAAATGCAAACAAATAGAAACAAACTAAGTTTATATAAATGCATCACTTGTAAGAAGTTTAAATTTCCCCAATAGAAGCTCCAAGTAATACCCCCTTTGGTCCGGCCCTTCTCCGGACGGCCGAACCTCACGCATAGCAGGAGCTTAGTGTAAGAATACATGGACTTGCACATATATAAATATATAAACAATTGTATGTTAACTGCTATCATTAAAGGGGTTGGCCCAGATTAAACGTGATCTGCTAAGGTTTAAAGTTACATGAGCCTAATTGAATACCTCATAAAGTATGGGGCTTTATGTGTAGATACATGGATGTAATTTTGATGTAATGAGGGGCTAAACTAGAATTACATAAATTATATTCAATTATAAAAGAGGTTATGGTCCCCAAATCAGACGTAGGGTTTTCTTACCTGACATCTCATCGCCAGTGAAAGAGATAGCGGCTCACGTCTAGATTTGGAAGACCAGAACTGTGAGATTGAAGAAACTCATTGTTGTGGATTCAGGTATGCTTCCGTATTCAGTTACTTTTCTCGATTATTTGATATGATAGGTCTTGGGATGGATATAGTCATCTACAATTTAGTTCTAACAAGTGGTATCAGAGCTAGATTTCAGTGTATGGATATTTTGAGATTGATTTTGCAAAAGTAAAGCATTCAGTTCATTATCCTCTCTAACCTATTTTTCAGCTGAACCAGTTGAAAATAGGAATATTAGATCATATGTAATTTCCACGCTACACACCCATGCCTGATCTATGTCACTTGGTTATGTTTTTATGTTGGTATACGTGATCAATGTATACCAACATAAAATCTTGAGTGATCAATGTTTAATTACGATATGACTGTAACTAAAGCTGTCTTGGTTCTATGCTGGCATGATTGATGGACGAGGTTGCTTAGAGGTACTTTTATGATAGCAAATATCTTGAGTTCATGAGGTGACATAAAGTTATACGGTTATATATATATATGTATATATGTGTCGTCCAAATGAGATATTGTAAGAATATATGGACTTGCATATATATATATATATATATATATATATATATATATATATATATATATATATATATATATATCTGTGTGTGTGTGTGTCGTCCAATTGTATGTTAACTACTATCATTAAAGGATTGGTCTAGGTTAAACGTGATCTTTAAGGTTTAAAGTTATATGGGCCTAATTAAACACCTCTTAAAGTATGAGGCTTTATGTGTCACTACTGGAAAATGAGCCTATGGAAACAAACTTGTTAGCAACGGTTACACAACCGTTACTATAGATCGTCTATTGCAACAGTTCCAACCATTGCAATAGGACTTCGATGCTACTGGAACATTTCGACTCTTAAACCGTTGCAATAGTGTTTGAACCGTTGTCATAGCTCTAGTTATTGCTACATTTTTGTCACCGTACCAATAGATGTATCTAATGGAACACATTTTGGGTAAAAAAATTCTATTGGTACGGTTTTTAGTTCCCTCGTTATTTTCCCTCCTAAAATTTCACTAATCCCTCCAAAACCCCAAAAACTTTGTACTCTTTTCTTTTAATTAGTATTTGTCTATTTGTTCGGAAAAAAAAATAAAGTTCCAAAACGCTGAAACACCAATTCATATCACAAAATTGCAAACCCTTTTAACACCAACTCTTATCACAAAATTGCAAACCCATTAACACCAACTCTTATCACAAAATTGCAAACCCATTCAACGTAAGTTCTACTTCCTCTACGCCATCTCCATACCATTAGCTTATTGCTATTAGCTTTTTCTTTTAGGAATTTCAAACAAAATATAGAAAAGAAAATTTCAGGAAAATGTTAGTATACGATCCATTTTGTAGCAGCAACATAAAATCAATATTTCATATTTGATGTATGAAAGTTCTAGGATTTTTTTTTTGTTGGGTCTTGTTCTGCAAAATCTAATTGATTTTGATATTGATGTGGTTTTCTTGTTGGGTTCTCTTTGAACAGCGAACACACCAACACTTTACGATGTGAATCGCAGTGATGAGGCTTCAATTGAGATTCTTTTTCCTTTTCTCAAGTTAAATTGTTTGTCTTTTATTCTAAATCCCATTTACCCAGAAAAGATTTCACCTTTCTTAGAATTGTTTAATTGATTTTTGGTCAAATTTTTTTGTAGAGTTTGTTCGAGTTCGTCGATTGAGGTCGCTTACCAGTAGATTTGATATTTAGCTCGGTTGATTGCGTCTGCTTCTCTCCAGGTACTCCCTCTGTTATAATTGTTTTGTATTTATTTTGCAATTCTCAACAGTTGATTCTGAATTGTAGTCCCATATTCCTTTGATATACACTTTATGCCTGAGATGCGTAATACAATTTTTGGGGTTTGTTTTTGGGGGTTTGTCCCATTATAATTTTCAAATTAATTTTTTTAGTGTTCTCTTTGGTATTTTTTCTTAAAATTTATTCTAGATTGGTTTCTTCTTATGCTGCAAGGAAGTGTTGAAATTTTGGAGATTTAAGCTTATGTGTTTGCTTTCTTAAGAGGATTTATACTTTATGCTTAAGATGCGTAATTGGTGGAATTGAGACACATTGAAGTATTCTAATTCATTAGTCATTTTATTGCTATCTTTGGGTTTAAAGAATGATGTCAATACGACTAGGTTTAACCGCTAATGATTCTGTTAAAAGAAACAATTTTAAAAAAAAACATTTGTGGTTATTGTGGTTAGCACTGTTGTTTGAATTTTGGATTTTTTTTATCTGTTAAGGTTTTTGGTTATGAATACCAGGTTTGGTTTGTTATATACATTAGAAAAGCTTTTTAAGCAAGTTTTTCGAAAACAAAATCTCGTTGTAATCAAGTAAGCAATTCATGCACAATTATTTCGAAATAAATTAAGTTTCAAAATAGAAATTCATGTAGTTTTATTTCATCAGCAAATCAAATTTTAAATGGCAGTCAGCCCTTTTGCCTTTTGTCTGACCATTTTGGCTTAAAAGCCATTTAGTTTGATCCAATCCATCTGCATCCCTTGTCTGCAATTTCAGTGGCATATCAACGGTAAAGATAAGTTTTTTCTCCATCACTTCAATCTTTAGAATCTCCTTATGCAAAGCTTTAATGGTCAAGTTTCCTCCATTTTTGCTTCTTTACTTTGTTGTTTGATTTTGGTTCTGCTGTGAATCTCCAAATAGACGAGCGTCTCGTTATTGTAATGCCTTAAAAAGTATTTACTTAAAATAAGGGGTAGTGGTTTATACATTATATGGCATGAGCAAGAGCATCAATGACTAAACAAACAAAAGATTTAGGCTATCTGTTAGCTGATTACTGTTAGTTGCAACTCTGGAAAACCAACAGAGGAAATAAAAGTATGTTCCGATAAGCCAGCAATTGCACTTAATAATGAGATGTTGTTTTGTCTCTTTATTTAGAGAAATTGTGCTGTCTAATGTAAATGTTGTATCTCGAACCGTCCATGTGCAGAATCTACAATACTCGTCTGTTAGAATACTTTAAGAGGTTTTTGTAAATTCATATTTTTGAGCTGCTCAAAGTGTTGACTTGTGCTTCACATAGAAGCATCAGTGGTTATGACCTCCTATCTGGACACATTTCTTTCAGTGTGTAGCTTGGGATTAGGAACAGTATGAAATAAAAAACTATGGTTTCTTTTTTCCTTTTTGGATATGGAAGCAGTTTTTTACTTTGCTAGCCAAGCCGTTAATATTCGCAAGTAACATTTCCATAAACGAAGTGTAGAACCTGCAAATCTAATCACTCTTGTAACCAATGGTACAGTGGAAATCTCGAAAAATTTAAAATTTGCATTAGGAAATATGGTGTTTTTGTGTATGCATGTGTCTGTTTTCCTCATTATCATGTACTTAATAAAAAATAATTTGTAATAGTAATTGTCTACTGTATCTTGCTTGTCATTCTGCCTTTGGTTTTTCATCATTTTTTTTTAATAAAGTCCACTTGGCATGATGCCTAGGGCTGATTTTATATATTTTTCTCAACGCGAAACAAGTAAAGAGTCTTTACTAATGTATCCAAAATGGCTAATAAAGATGTAAAAATTAATGTAATGACCAACTTAAGATTTATATGATATCTTAAGTTGGTGATACAAATTGCTAATATCCTACTAACTAGAAAACTGAAAATTACATTGTAAACTATAAGATAAAACGGTTTTTGGTCATTAAATGATCAAACAACTGTTTCAGCAAACGTATAATTGCCATATATCCTCTGCAGCTGCCAAATATTTGCATATATGGCATCATCTCATGTTGTAGCTGTATGAGCAATTTGGTGCATATCTGGTAATCTTTCTGTGTTGCAGAATCTTGCATATAGTAGCGACTTCTGCCTTTCTCACTTGAAACTTGAAATTGCAACTTTGCTTGTGTAGTTGCTGCACCACAACCAGTAGCACTAATATATCCCATATCATTTCCTGAATTTGGATCAATGAAACAATAGTAGTAGCCTACATTGTATGAAGTTTGTATCACATCATATCCTACATAAGTAGGACCAGTAACACAAACACTAACCACAAGTCCAAAAATCTTGTTGCCAATATAAATCAGTACCAGTAGCAGCTACTTGCATAATGACCAGTAACCAAAATTCCTGCTACCAGTATATATCCATGTAGCCTATTTATTCCTTTTCCTTATATTTGCTATAACACTCATATCATTTCTAAGATGAGTAGGATCAATAGGGTATAGCATATTATCAAATTTGGTCCACAGTTGCATCACTTCATTCCCATTTGCTTAGGATCAGTGGCACAAATATGTTCCAGTTTTCCTGATTTCCTGGTGCTATTGTATTTCCATGCAAAACTTAAACCTGTAAAAAAGAAAATAGTGTTAGTGTAAAAATTTACCATCATGCTCTCCTCCCATAGGATTTGAACATGGTGATAAGGCCTCCTTGATATCCCACCACCAACAACCATCTTCAGCATCACCATCAGGCATGAATTTTCAGTATAATTACAACACTTGTGACCTTGTCTGACTAGCAGCACCCTACCTTTTGCAACTGTTGTACATCTGCAAGTCCCAAACCAAATCCTGCTGCCTGCAAGTTTCCATGGAAAACTTGTTCCCACCTTACCAAGTCTCATGTCATTTCTTGTGGTAAAGACAGATATATAAAACTCTACTTCACCATTTTTGGATCAACTCATTTCTCAACTGAGTGGGATCATTGAACCAGTATAGAACCACCTCATTTCTCACATGAACAGGCTCCATAATAAGCATGATTCCTGTATTATTTAGATCTTTGTCCACCAGTAGTATGCTCAAATTTCGACAACCATCAGTAACACTAAAACTGGTGGTATTGTTTTTCCTCCCATCACCAGATGACATTTAGTAACCAATTATGCACCACATCATTTCCAATATAAATTGGATAAGTGAAACACACAATATAGATGGTCCTGGTGTCTTTACAACAACCAACAACCTGCATCAACCACTTTTGCACTAAATTGCCAAAAACACCCCTGGCCCTGCTGCAAATAAGCAGTGCAACCTTTGTGCTAAATTTCCTGAATTCAACTTGAAGAATACACCAGTCAACTAAATTCCTCCTCTGAAGCTCACCAGCAATCAGCATCAACCAACTTTGTATATGGTTTTTCATTATTTTAAACTCAAAACAAACCCCAAAAATGTTTATATTTGAAATTGCATGACACAAGTTTAAGCTATGCATTATGTACCCGGTTATATGCTTACCTGCATGTTCTCCATTCACAAAAGTGTGTAAAACATGGACTAAGGACTTCACACTTAGTGTAGACTTCTCTTCTGCCAAATCATGTTGGATATTGTTATGTGGATTTCACACATATTAGTAAAAGGCAACAGTTCCTAGAAGGCAGCTATTTATATGCACTTAGTGTATATTAAGGATCTTTTGAATTTACCTGGAAGTATACCAAAGATAATTAGATACATCCTTTGTAGTATTCATATGCTCCAGTATTACGTCTGATTTAAGTGAAGTAGCATCAAATTGTGGAACAACCTCTTCAAATTGTTCCCATTTCTCAGCTGAGTCAAACTTAAAAGGTTGGTTTTTCTATTCTTGTGTTGAATTTCGTGCTTACCTATTACAGATGACCATGCGTACAATTATTTTCTTCTATGGTTTTAACCCAAAGCATAGCTCTTCTCTAAATTAAGGATAAGGAGACGATTTGGCAGATCTACATTTCTTTTCATCATAAATGGTGTTGTTTGGGAATAGATTTGAAAAGGTTAACTATACATAGAATTGAAATAAACATTTTAGGATATTTTGAACCTTTTTCCATTAATAAATGCATACTATTTCCTCTTAACGTGTTGCTCTTCTTCTGTTTCTTGGTTATCATGACTTTTAAACTCTGTGATTTGCTTATGTTATATAGGATTCTAATGGATAACGAAGATAAAAGTTGGATGAATTGCCTAAGATGAACGGATGAGTATAGTCGTGGAGTGAACAATTTTCTTGATAAGGCATTTGAACGAGCGTCTCAAGGAAATGAGATATTATGCCCTTGCAAAAAATGTGTTAATCGTTATTGGCATTATAGAAATATTGTGGAGGATCACTTGGTTGTTGAAGGGTTCGTTGATGGTTACACCAAGTGGGTTTTTCATGGAGAAAGGTTTTCCTCGAGAAATACACCTCTTCCAGTCAATGATGATGAAGGTTCTAACTTGCGTGACGATATTGATAGACTACTTCATGATACATTTAGAAATATAGAGGGTCAGTCAGGTCATGAAGGAGTAAAAGAGGGATTATCTGAAGATGCAAAGAAATTTTTTAAATTATTAGAGGAAGGGAAACAAGAGTTATATCCAGGGTGTGAAACTTTCACTAAATTGAGTTTCACCATTCGGTTGTACTTGCTAAAATCCTTGCATGGGTCGAGTAATGTAGCATTTTCAGACATATTAGTGTTGCTAAAAGAGGCATTTCCCTTTGCTCAGCTACCGGAGTCATTCAACAAGGCTAGGAAAATGATAAAAGATTTGGGCCTTCATTATGAAAAAATGCATGCATGCCCAAATGATTGCATGCTATATTGGAAAGACAAAGAGAAAGCAGATAATTGCTCCGTTTGTGGATCTTCTAGATAGAAGAGTATTGGTAATGGCTTGACTAATAAAAACTCTAAAATCCTTCCAAAGGTTTTAAGGTGCTTTCCCTTAAAGCCTAGGCTTCAAAGGATATTTATGTGTCCTGAAACATCTGTTGCAATGAGGTGGCATGCTAATGAACGACCCAATGATGGGAAAATAAAACATCCTGCTGATGGGGAAGCATGGAAGTATTTTGACTCTTTTCACCCAGAATTTTCTAGAGATCCTCGTAATTTTAGGTTAGGTCTTTCAAGTGATGGTTTTAACCCATTTCGAACCATGAGTATTTCTCATAGCACGTGGCCTGTTATGTTAATGAACTATAATTTATCACCGTGGATTTGTATGAAGCCTGAATATATCATGTTGTCAATGATCATTCCAGGTCCTTCATCTCCGGGAAATGATATAGATGTGTACCTACAACCATTAATTGCAGAATTGAAGGAATTATGGGAATTTGGGGTAGAAACTTATGATGTTGAAACTAACCAAACATTTCGAATGCGTGCAGCCTTATTGTGGATAGTTAGTGATTTTCCAGCATTAGCAATGCTTTCAGGATGGAGCACTAAAGGGAAACTGGCATGCCCCACTTGTAATTATGACACATGCTCTCAATATCTCAAGCATAGTCGTAAGATGTGTTACCTGGGTCATTGGAGATTTTTGCCTCATGATCATCCATTACGAAAAGATAAGAAGTCATTTAATGGTCAGGAGGAGCATAGACCTGCACCAACTCCTTTGTCGGGTGTAGAGGTCTTTGAAGAGCTGCGTGAATTCAACAATGTATTTGGAAAGGGCAAAAAGAAAAGGCCTCGGGATAATAAGGGTCCGTGGAAGAAAAGATCCATCTTTTTCGAGTTGCCATTTGGGCACATAACAAATTGAGGCACAATCTTGATGTGATGCACATAGAGAAGAATATATGTGATAGTTTGCCCGGGACTTTATTAGATATAGATGGAAAGTCAAAGGATCATGTAAATTCACGCTATGACTTACAAGAAATGGGCATACGAAAGGAGCTACAACCAATAGAAGATGATAGTGGAAGTGTAAGTTTGGGTCGAGCTTGTTTCTCCATGAAGCCAGAACAGAAACGGTTGTTTTGCACCGTCATGAAAAATGCCAAATTACCAAAAGGCTTTGCTTCGAATATATCATAACGTGTGCAAGTGAAGGAGATGAAAATATCAGGGTACAAGAATCATGATGCTCATTTTATAATGCATTACCTGCTCCAGGTTGCTGTTAGAAAAGCTTTGCCCAAGAATGTTTCACTAGCCTTGATTAGGTTGGGCAATTTCTTTAGAGCCATATATAGTAAGGTTATAAGGCCAAGAGATCTTGAAAAATTGCAGTCTGAAATTGTTGAAATAACATGTGACCTTGAAAAGATTTTTCATCCAACATCTTTTGATATAATGCTACATTTGCCTATCCATTTAGTGAATGAAATTAAGCTTGGGGGTCCGGCTCATGTTCGTTGGATGTATTCCACTGAAAGGGAGTCATGTAAGTTGAAGGGGTTCGTTCGCAATCGATCTTGTACAGAAGCATCAATAGCAGAGGGGTTCCTAGCTGAAGAGTGCTTGACTTTTTGTTCAAGATACCTACATGATGGCGTGAAGATGAGATTTAGTAAGTACCAAACAGAGGATGACGAGTTCCTTCAAGATTCCTCACCTATATTCCCTAAGATAGGTCATCCAATTGGAAAAGAGAAGAAGAAAAAAAGAAACACTTTTCTCATGGATTCACAGTCCAAGAATGAAGCACATCGGTATGCTTTGTTCAATACTGGAGATGAACAAGTGGAAAAGTTTATCGAGTAAGACAAATTATATAACAATTATTTACATTTAAACTTTATCTGTTTTGTTATGTTAAGGTATTTTAAGTTCCATTTATAAAGGCCTAATAAGTAAATTTTAAACATTCATGATTGCAGGGAACATAAGAGTTTAATGGGTAATCATACTAGATCAAATGCATGGGTAAGAGCAAGGAATCATAGTCGGGAATTCAGTAACTGGTTTGAAGAGAAAGTTGAAAATGTTGAAGTGCTTGATTATTTACGAAAGCTAGCTAAAGGGCCTAATGAGGTGGCCAAAAGATATACTGCATATTTCATTAATGGCTACTGATTTCATACGAAAACTCAGGATGCACCCTGTAAGACTCAAAATTGTGGAGTGACTTTATCAGCAACAACTGATAGTTTTGCTGGTGTTAGGGACCAAAATCCCATCGATGGAGAGGTTATCTATTATGGAGTTATTCAAGATATAATTGAGATTGATTATTATGGTCATTTTAGTGTTGTATTTTTTAGATGTGATTGGTTTCATAATGAAGTAGATGAATATGGGTTAACTCGGGTATACTTCAACAAATTATGCAGTACAGATGACCCTTATGTGTTAGCATCGCAAGTTCAGCAAGTTTTTTATATCGAGGATCCAATTGATAAAGAGGTTTATTATGCAAGGAATAAGGTCCCAGTAGATTTGTACGATTTAGAAGAAGAGAATTGTCCCAATATCAAAGACACATATTGGAGGGAACCTAATGATGAAATTGGTTGCTCAAGTAGATTACCTGATGTTGACAATTGATACTCAAGAGAAGATATGGCTGTTGATGGTTTTGATATGTCGTTTCATCCACAATATTTAGAAGAAACAACTACAGAATCATCTAAAGACGATGATGCCATTGATCATACCGATTGGGATTGGATGGAAGGGGATGATTAAAGTGAAATTTTTGAACTAACTTCAAATATATACTAGTAGTTTTAATTTTTTTTATCTGTGAGTGATTAACGCCCTTTTAAAAATACTATTTATGATTATCTCGGGCCCTACCTGAACTTTGCAGCTTCTTTAATGTGTCAATACTTGTCTCTCCATGCATGACTTTTATTCAATACTTGTCTCCCTCTTTGCGTAGCTTATATCTAGCTTTGTTAACACTTCTGCTAACCTTTTATCTTTTAATTTTGTGAACTTGACAGAGTTCTGAATAGTCATGGATCAAGAAAGGCCTTTAAAAAGAAAAAAGAAAAAAGTAAAAGGCTCAACATTCCTTCCAGCTGGATCACTTGCATCGTTGGCAAACCAAATGTCGTTGATGGGAACAAAAAGAAATGTTCAAGTTGATTGTTCAAATGTGGGAACAAAAAGAAATGTTCTGGCTGATTGTTCAAATAGAAAAAAATAGCTTCCACAGCCAGGATCGCAAGTGCCATTGGATTCTACATCTTCTGTAGAACAAGTACGAGAACAGTTACAACAAGTACCAAGGAATTCCCCTTCTCCAACACAAGTAGTACTGCAACAAGTGCAGCAAACATCACTGCATTCTACCCCTTCTACAGCACAGGCAGTACAAGAACAAGTCCAGCAAATGTCACAAGATTCTACTGCTCAAGAAGAAAACGAACAATCTGAGGAAGGAGGTAAGAATTTTTTTTTTTATATAGATTCTACTACATTAGTAACTTGATAATATCTGTCTATGATTATTGTATCTCCTTCCATTGAAAAAAGAAAAACAGGCAGAACACAAATGCAAAGTGTACACGGACGGAGTGAGCGTAAACTAATAGTGCTAAATAAGTACAACCAGCCCGTTGGTCCTACTCCAGCAGTCGTAGCAGAGTTGGGCAGCTTTCTTGGAACATTGGCAAGGAATTCGACCTTTTGTCCTGTTAATGTATTAGATTGGAGGAAATTGAAAACTCATAAAGATATGTGGAGCTATACCAAGGTTTGAAGTTCTCAATGATTTGGTTGAATTTTTCTATATCTTTTGCATTAACCTAACTGCACCAAATTGTAGGAAAAATATGACATTCCTGATACTGCAAGTAAATGGGCTTTCAAAGAAATATCAAAGCTTGGAGAAGGTATAAGACTTGGTTGAAGCAACGGTACTATTTACCCTATGCCACTGATGAACTTCGAATGGCAAAAAGGCTTGCAAATATTCCATAATCTCATTTTAAGGATCTCATTGAATACTAGAACTTCGACAAAGCTCAGGTAAGATATGCCCTTCATCTCTTATGTATTTGGTTCATATAGTATCTCCAACTCAATTATTGCAAGAAACGTCCAGAACTAATACAGAGAATCGGAAAAAGTTAAGGTATCCGCACACTGTTGGCAAAAGAAGTTTTGCTATAATTCGCGAGGTTTGGTGTTTTCTCTTATTGTTCATTTACTAGAACCTGTAGACTTTACTTAGGAAGATTTTTATGCCAACTTTCATGTAACTAGGAAAAAGAGAAGGAAAGTTCTGATGCTGTAACAAATAAGGATATCTTTGTGACTACAAGAAAGAGGAAACCTGGGTGAGTATACAAGGATTCATATGAAGATACGATGAGGAAAATAGTACGAAATTTTCTAATTTAAAGCTTATCAATATTATTTGTTTGTTCGTAAATATTGAATCACTTTGATATACTTGAACTCTCTACTCTTGGTACTAATTTGTAGGCTGAAATGGAAAGAATAGAAACTCAAGAAAGCGAAGATGGCAGTCAATCAGTTGACGCATTTGCATCAGTCATGGGACCTGAGCATCCAGGATGCGTAAGATTGTATGGGCGTGGGGTTACCAAAACAGACTTGAAAGAAAAAATGGGAAATTCTGGACCCTCTTTAAATATTACTGATGAAATGATGCAACAAAAAATTGAGGAAATAGAAGCTAGGGTGCAACAGAGAATGCAGAAAAAATTTGACGCACAAATGGATACCATGGAACGAGATGTTACAATGAAAGTCGTTGGACAAATTCAGCATCTAAACCCAAACTTACAACTTGATCCAAGCTTACTAAGATTCAGTGTTTGTTCGCACGGAGAAGCGGCTATTCAACAAATAAATCGTCCATCTGCTGGTAGTAACAACCAAGGTAAGTACTTATTATAAATGTTACTCCTCCTCTTCTTCTTCTTCTTCTTCTCATCCTTCTTCCTTCTGCTTCTTCTACCACTATTCTTTCTCTGTTCTAGATATTTTTCTTCCCGATTCGTGCACGCGACCTGATTAATAAGTGTTCTTAATCTCTCTGTTGAGTTCTTATCTGGCCTAAGCTTGATTCATGTCATGTCACCTGCTATATATATTTTTGTTCTCTTGAAGTGCTAAAACTGTCTTTTCCAGTTTGGGAAAGAGGATATGGCTAATGAACATGTCTTAGGGTCAATTATGAAAAAGATTCAATATTTTGAAGATGTCATGAGTAACTGTTGAAGATTCTTATTTTTGTTGGACCTTTAAATATTCTAAAGGTCAGCAAAGCTTGAAACTTAACTTTCTTGCTTTTTAAATTCTTTATTTCTGTGTAAACACTTGGTAGCTATTTCCATATGTATGATGAGGTTGTTGACACCCAATTTTGCCCCTCCTTTATTCCAATTAATAAATCAATATCTTATTTTTACCCTTTACTTTATTATAATTTCTACTACTATATTAATTTTGTTAAGTATTAATACGTTGTACATCGCTACTTACTTATTATGTATAACTTAGGTAATATTTTACTCTATTATTACTTTGCTCATATTTTATATACTAACTCTACTTATGGAATTTATTATTATTGTTATTATTATTTGTTATTATTATTATTATTATTGCTACATAGTATATTTGATCTAATTTAGAAGCCCAAAATATTAATTCAGTCCGTAATTAACTTTGAAAACATATGGGCTAAGGCCTAATTCGGCCAGCCCAATACAAAAGGAGCAACCCACTCGTTTTACCCAATCAGCCCAATTAATTCCCCAAAAACCCGACCAGTCCATTACCCATTCTCGTCTGACCTGGCCCAATTCCTTAAAACCTTTCAATCGGTTGAAACATCTAACCTAGCCGCACAGCGTTGTCATCTTTCTCTCTCTCTCTCCGCTCTCGTCCTCTCCCCTCTACTTTAGTAAAATCACAGTGGCTCTTTAGCCGTGAACAGCCTCGGTCTACCCCATTTTCATATACAAGTTGGCTATACATCTGCTTCACCCAAGCTCTGTCGTTGACAGAGAAAGGGTTTACCCATTTTTGGCTTCAAGACGCGTACAATCCTCAAGACCATAGAAAAATCGATCCACTTTGGGCACGAATCTGCAAAATCACGTGAACGGGCTACAAGCTCGTCCAAAACTCCTCCAACGTTCAAATCTCAAACAAGTTTGACCAGATTTCGAACTTTCGAGTCTCATTATCCCGCCCAAATAAAAACCCCTAACCTTTTCCTATAAATAGATCTATATTTCTTAACCGGAGGGAGTTTTTTTTTGGACAGCAAGAACCACCGGAAAACTTTACCACGTTGAAACATTCCTTTATTTCATTACTACTCTAAATCTGAGAGTTGTTCGAATTCCATTCTATTCAGTTCGTTTTACTCTACTGTTACTTTAAGATCGAGCGTAAATCCGAGACCTCGAAACCCCGTTCACTGCACCTACAAAAGGTCGGTAAACCTAAAGCTTCATTTTTATTTTTATTTTATTTTTCTGGTATTGTTAGTATAATGAATCTGTCGTTTGAGATAAAATCATGAATTAGAGTTCTTCTCGTGTAAATCACTTCTCATTTCTCCTCGATTTTGTTCTACTATTATTAGCCTAAAAATATTACTCTTCGTCAATTTTATTTTTTGTTGTTTTATGTGGTTGAAATTCCGACTGAAATACATGTTATTTACTAGTTTGGTTGAAATTGCGACTGGAAAATGTGATTGACTGGCTGTTATGACATCTTTACTATGGCATGTTGGCTGGGCTGATTTTCGACTTAGCTTTAAAACTTTTGATTCATTAATTTAAGTTAACCTTAATCTAAGTTGTTTAGCTACGCATCTCTGGTTTTGATTTAGAAATGCTCGATTAAGGTTGATAACTATCAAGAGTTTAGAGAATTATAAGTTGAATATCAATTTGGTCCTTTTTATTCTGAGATCCTGTTTGAGGAGGAGGCAGAGTTTCAGTTATAGAGTAAGTTTGTTAGTTGAGATTACGAGTCCGATTTCGAATTTAGAATAGACAGTAGTCTCCTTTCACGTACTTTGATCAAATTTTGGTTTATTTGTTTGCCGCATGTTTTCCAGAGTTAGTCCTATATCTATTTTAACTACATGAACTTGGCTTTGTGTTACTTCTTTAGTTTGGTTTATTACTGGTTTTATTCTTTGTCCAGTTAAAGAATGAGCAAGCATGTTTTAGTTTTTCCTTGAATCTGTAGTTACTAAATGTTGGTTTAAAAAATGAAATTTGCCAACGATTTATGCTCAGTGTAACATCTTACAAATTCCCTGATGAACATTCTGCTTTGCCTTGCTTTGTGTTTGAAGCTTCTCTTTTGAACAAAATGATGATAATCTGTTGTGCCTTAGTGTGATCTCTCTCTCTCTCTCTCTCTCTCTCTCTGTTTGTTTGGATTAACCTCCACTGTGGTCAGCCATTGTTGTTCCTACGTGCATAATTTGTTGCTTCATAGTTAGATGTCAACTGCTTCAACTTAAAAAATTTGCTTAAAAACAGCCTTGTAGACTTCTCGTTCTGAGTAGATATTATGACTATCGATGGGTCTGAGCTGTTTCCTTTCTTATGCCGATTTTTAATCTACCTACACTGTACATTGTCATGTTCTCGCGAAGCTTATACCTATTTCAATTTGTCGTACAGCTGATGATAATTCCCTCTGTATTCTGTCTAAATCTTTGCCTGAGTATTCTCATGGTCATGTCCTATACATACTTCTTACATTCTTGTCCAGTGTTTCTTGTTCTGCCATAAATGAGTTTGATTGATTTCCTTAGGACAACAAATCCTATACTCTCTAATCACATACATGAGTCATCTATTTCGAAAACGGAAACTGCCCTACTTTATTTGGGGCCTACCTTATTTGTTTCTTTTGTTGCTTGAACACGTTATTAAGCCTGCACCTGTTTTTATCTGACTGTTTTATATCTTGGCCCATTTCCCTTCCTTTGTGGACATCTAATTCGAACAGGGGCCTGCTACACTCATTTAATTTCATTTCTTATTGTCTGTTTAGAAGTCATTAATGTATTAACTATAGGCAGTCCCCTGATTAGTTGAAAGCTATTGTCCTTGTTTTGAATTTGCATTATATACGTTTAGCTTTATTTTTGGGTTACATACTAATTCTTTTCTTTTGTTCTTATGCATGATCATCGCATATGAGTCCGAGGGACTCGTCATCTTCCATGTTCAGTGTTGGGCCAAAGCCCAACGGAACTTTCTTCTCAAGTCATCCAATCCGCAGCTGCGCAAAAAATGATGTTGGGCCGAGGCCCATATGGCAGAATGCATGGCAGCATATTGAATGGGCCAAACCCATTTAACACATCTGTTCCTTTTACTTTATCTTTGTGTGTCTGCTTACTTGCCTAACATTTATCTTATCTTTGTCTTTCTTAGCTTAGATGAACTCTAATGAATTAGTAGGTTTAGTTTAGTGTAATGAGTAGTTAATTTAAAAGAGAGCTAACAATTAATTCATAGGTTTCATTTCCCTTTTTTTATGTTGAATTATTTATAGTATCTATATTATTTATTTTTATTAGAATAATTGATTTTTAAATAGCATGACTACATATTTTGAGAATTAAGATTCACTCTTACTATCATAGAAATTTAAAACGTTACTAATTTTACACTAACGTTAACTTATTTGAGAAATAAAAAGGCAAACTAGTTCTGTGGATAACTTCTTCACTTTAGCTTTTTTTTTTAACACTTGAAACATGTATTTGTTAAAACAACCTTCACATAATCCATATTGAATTAATAGTCTTCCCATAAAAACCTTAAACTTTACCGATGTAAATCTTATAATAACGCTTTTAAATTTATTGGTCGGTATAACCTACTTTCTCTAAATACACGTAAATGTTACACATTCCGCTTTTTTAGTTTATTTATAACTAAGCTTTTTATGCAAATTATTATTTTCTACAAGTCTTATTTAAAATAGCATGTTTATATTTCTATTACAACCTTAGCAATACTTATAAGAATATTTTCTTAAATATTATAAAATATTACATTTATACTCTTAGCCTAATTAAATTTGAGTCCGGTCGGTTAACCATTATTAATGAAATTTAGACGATGCTTAATACCTTCCCTCTAGGTTAGTTGAACCCGTATCTAGAATCTTTTTGGGTTTCGTAGACTTTAATAAAATCAACTCTAGATAATTACTTTAATTACCTTAGGTGCCCTAATTCACCATAAATAATTAGGTGGCGACTCCCTAACTTTAAATAAACCCGGGATTACCGAGATGTTGTAAACTATTTTGACTCCGGTTAAAATAGGGTATAACAGAGGCCACTGATAATATAGCACCAAATTGCATCATTCATTTTATCTTGAAAAGTTTGGTTGTTTATTTTTGTTCTTCCCATACCAGACTCAGGCTGTACAATGATGCTGCCTAACTAAGTAATCTTGATTCGTTTCACACGGCCTGCTATGTGTGTGTGTGTGTGTATATATATATATATATATATATGTGTGTGTGTGTGTGTGTGTGTGTGTGTGTGTGTGTGTGTGTGTGTGTGTGTGTTTGTTCTCTTGAAATGCTAATTCCCAGTAAATCATCCCAGTAAATCATCCCAGCAACTAATACAAGAACTTAAATATCTTTAAGGTTCCAAACGTGAATTTAGTAATAATATAACCACTGCGCATATAAGTTTCGTAAAAATGCATTGAGTGTGTACACCCTTGTTTTTTTTGGTAAATAACTTGTATTATAAACAAAAGGTAAGATTTTACAGCGCATGAAAAACGAGGTATGCTACTGGACAATACGCCCCAGTAGTCAGCTCATGCATTAGTTCTTAATGTTCTAGTTGCACACCAGATGCACTCCAATATAAGCCCTTTCATCTAGGCAGTCCCTAGGTCATAACTAAAATGGATAAAAGTTAAATTTGGTCAACCAGTTGGCTATCTTTGGTTTCTTGTTTGCCCTTTGATGCACATCTTGTATTATCACCTTGATGATCAAATTTGCAGGCTGACTCTTCTGTTGAAAAATCTGTTGATTCCTTTCCCTCCATATGCTATACACAGCAGCAGCTAGGATCATACAATAGACTTTAGCTTGAGGGCTTTTACCCCTTGCCTTCTGCTCTGCCAAGCTAAGCTCTGCTTCCCATCCTCTAGCATTCCTTCTGATGCCCATCCATGATAGCAGCTTTTCCCAGACCTGACTTGAGAAATCACAGATAAAGAACAAGTGCTTTATGCTTTCATTTGCAACATCACATAGTGGACACTGCTAGTCATTTTTCTCACCCCATTTATATAGTTTGTCTCTGGTTGATAGTCTCTCGTGAGCAGCTAACAGTAACACAAATGTCCATCTAGGCAGTCCACTATTATTACACACAATTCTCCTCCAGGGCACCTTCGGAAACCGACCCCTTAGCTTAACATACAACACCTTGGTTGAGAATTTCTGCATGCTTTTAACCTCATCCATAGAGTGCACGCTTGTTATCATTATTGATTATTGCTTTTTCTGTAGAAATTACTTGTGTTCTTTATAGAGGTGTCTTTATGAGATACAATCTGCCAATATGGTTATTTGGATTAGATGTCATTATTATCTTTCTTGTGTGATTATTATAACATTGTTCTTAGAGCCTATTTGGAGTGGCTTGTTTTAGGTGATTTTAAGCTAAAATAGCTTTTAAGCACTTGTGTAGTGTTTGGGTCAAATAAATAAGTCCTTTTAAGCACTTGTTTTTAAGCTAATATGACAAAAATAAGCCAAAAGCCACAAGCTAGAATTTCTAACTTATTGCTTTTGGCTTGTAAGTCAAAAGCCATAAGCCAATCCAAATGGGCTCTTATTAGTTTCTCCTTAGTAATGAAAAGAGTTATGACATTGCTTATTCTTTTCTTGAAGGTGTTGAAAATGAAGAAAGGGAAGACGCAAGCAGTGAAGACCTTACTTAAGAAGATATTTCACTTGAGAAGATTTTTGGATTTTTGCTGAAGCTTTAGATGTTCTAGGAATATTTTGCTATTGACATTTTGGAACTCATGCAAACTCTTTAAATGTAAAACTTTTATGTATTTGGGTTTTAACATTTTGCTTTTATGGATATTATAACTAGCTTGTGGACAATATGGATTATGAAAAGTTTCATTTTGTGATTTTATATAATTTGTAGTGCATTATAAATTATTTATAAACAGGGCTGTTATTTTAATTAAAGCGTTGCAATAGCTTACCTAACCATGGCAACCGTTGCAATAGGTCATGAAAACCGTAGCAATAAACATTTCTGAATTGTCTCCAATCAATAAAAAAAACCGTAGCAGTAGGAAAATAACTGTTGCATAAAGTCCAATAACTATTGTAATAACCTCAATTAAGCGTTGCAATAGCCTAACAAATTGTTGCACAAGAGTCTATGGGGACCGTTTTTAACCGTTCCAATTAACAAAGAAAATATGTCGCAGCAGATAGACAAATAACTGTTGCTATAGAAGTATCTATAGCAACGGTCTTGAGAACCGTCGCATGAACCGTTGCTATCGATCTATCGCCACGCGAGCAGATGTCACGCCTGGTAATCTGTTGCCATACGTCTATGGCAACGGTTCCTTTGTCTATAGCAATGGTTTCCCTAGTGTTGCCAGAGGCCCAATTTCCAGTAGTGGTAGATACCCGTATGTATGGGCTAAACTCGAATTATATAAATTATAGTATTCAATTATAAAAGAAGTCATGGTTCCCAAACATTGTTTTAAAAGGCAGTGTCAGGACTCACCCCGAGGCTCGCCTCGGGGCAGGGCAGTGGCAAAACGCCCTGGGGCTAATTTGCGGGGCTTAGTTCCTATGAGGCTTACGCCCTAAGCGCCCAACCGTACGCCCTAAACACGCCTAACGCCCAGGGCTCGCCTAACAGTTCTTACACAAATTATATTTTAAATTCCTTAATTAAAATCATTCACCCTCATAATTGTTTAACAAAATAATGATACTTAATAGTTTTTCATCTATAGAAATAGAAGATTGGGTGTAACTCATATAAAAAGTCGTAGTATTGGATATTTACTATTTGAGAACGTCGTGAGGGTGAATATCACTTAATTTTAAAAAAAAAAACACATAGCGGAATTGTACATTTTCACTTGTCATTGGTCATAAGTCCTATGTATCAGAATTATCATGTAATTTTATTTTTTGTTCATGAAGAAGTTATGTTTTAATTGTAATATTGATAAATTTTATTGATTATTTGCTTATAGGGAGATAAAATGAATAGTATGATAGTAATAGTGTTTTAAGAAACTGTGTTTTTTTCCGTATTTGAAAGTTAAAATGTTAGAATTGTTTTGCATTTCATAATAGCTTTTATTTCATTGTATTGTTTATACTTGTAAAATTATGTTATATATAATTACAAGTTATAAGCAGTGTATAATGGATTGTTTTGATCATTTTTTTGTGAGGATCAAGCGCGCGCGCTCACACACACACACACACACACATATACATACATACATACATACATATATATATATATATATATATATATATATATTTCATTTATTTACAGTTTTCTTTTATTTTGTTATGTAATTTTACCTATTTAAAAATATTTATTGTAATTATATTATTTTAAGAAATACTAAAAATTAAATACCCATGGGGCTTACACCCCGTGCCTCGAGGCATACGCCTCGTCGAGGCGTATGTAAAACGCCCCGCCTTACGCCCCCGCCTTTTAAAACACTGTTCCCAAATCAGACGTAGGGTATTATTTACTGACATCTCATCACCAGTGAAAGAGATAGTGGCTCACGTCTAAATTCGGAAGACCAGAATCGTGAGATTGAAGAATCACACTCATTGCTATGGATCTAGGTACGCTTTCGCATTCAGTATATTTTTCTCGATGATTTGACATTATTGGTCTTGGGGTAGATTAATCCATGTCTAGTTTAGTTCTAATACTTGGTGCACCGAGCTCCAACACCAACCCCCCTCCCCCACCCCAACCCATTTTTTTTTTTTTTTGCTACTACTAGAAATTGAGATGTGATCACAGCTTTACCGATACAAGGACAATAGTACGTTAAGCTGAGAAGAATCGGGTTAAATTCTGAGATGATCATTCAAGTTGACCAAATTACTTGGTAAAGTCGTTTTTCTTTTCTTTTTTCAAAATAAAGCTACTGATTAGTCCCTTGTATTTCAAAAATCAAAGTAGCCTTAAAAGTCATTCTCAAGAATGAGTTGTCATTATTATTAATTATAAATGGTTTTTTTCCCTATGTCATGTAGGATAAAACCATTTTCATTAAGTTAACTCACGAAACCAAAAATACTATACCCAGTTAAGTAAGTCTTCCGTTTCAATCTGATTGTCTTACCTTTCTTTTTAGTGGGCTAACTCAAAAAATCAAAATTATCATACCCAATTAAGTACTCCCTCCATTTCAACTTGTTTGTCTTACTTTCCTTTTGAATCTATTTCAAAAAAAAAAATTATTTCCTATTTTGGCAACTCTTTAATTTCAACTTTCCACATGACATGTTTAAAACCACATGATTACACGGCATTTTGGTACATTCAACATATCTTTAGTTATCAACCACAAGATTCAAAAGTCTTTTTTATTTTCTTAAATTCCGTGTCAAGTCAAAACCAGATGAATAAATTGAAACGAATGGGGGTGTTAACAACTAAAAATCCTCCATCACCCTATAGTAGAACACTAGCTAATTACCCGATAAATATTTGTTAGGGCATCAAAATCAAACCGTCTTAATTCTGTTCAGACGCTACTTGTCCTTTCAAAACGACACAAATAGAAAGGGAATGGAGGGATGTGTTTTATTATAACCAAATTGCATTCTGGCCGAAACATTTAGAAAAACGGCAGCCGCACCAAACAAAAACAAAATGTTTTGACGAGTATTTCATTGTAAAGCAAGGTGAAGGATAAAGTTTATAAACTCTATGCATCATTTGAATTTGGGTTAATTAAGAAAGAACAAAGAAAAATGAAAGAGTTTATATCTATATCTCTACACAAATACAAGTCCCCTCACAACTTAAAAGTGAACGTCTTGAAACTTAGCAACATATGATAATTCATTGAATGGTTGTTGGCTCTACTAAAGGACTTTGAAATCAACAACATGTAACTGCTTGGACATTGAGTGTTTTGCACCGGATAAATTCACACGGATCAATCAAAGATTTCCGGTGAAATAGAAAACTTACATGACCAAATTTTACTGTTAAAAAGAAAGATCTCTCTTCTTCTTCGCTCTCAAAAATATTTATTGCTAGCTAGTCTTCATAGTCCAAGCCATTCTCACAACAAATGGATCATCAAATTCCTTCCCATTTACAAGCCAAAGCATGGCTTTTAGCCTTGCTAATATTTTTGCCTATAATAATTTTGGGGGGGATGAAGATTATAGTCATTGGCTACAAAATGAAAAAGATGAAAAAGCTACCCCCAGAAGTTCCTGGTGCATGGCCTATCATAGGTCACCTACTCATGCTGGACCGGGTCAAGAATGTCCCTTTTGCACGGACTTTGGCAGCAATGACCCATAAAAACGGACCAATTTTCACTATTAGGATGGGGATGTTTCCATATTTGGTTGTCAGCAATTGGGAAGCTGCTAAGGATTGCTTCACAACCCATGATAAGGATTTTGCAGCTAGACCAACTTCCTTGGCAGGTGAAGTTATATGATTATGTCATTTAAAGGCGTAAACTTTAGAAGAGCATACTTTAGTCATTTAATTATGTCGTTGATACGTTCACTCATGTGCATGCCTGACTTTATTTTTTTGGCCAAGCAAATAGAAATCCGTTCGAGTTAATTTCACCATGTAGCCTATTTGCACAGTTTCATTTAAAGCGCAACCACCTTTTAAATTATTATTTTTTTGCATCCGTAGCTAGTAAAGGTTTTCATCATTAAAATCACTATCCTTACAAGCTTGAAAAAATGGGTGTGAATTTTGAATATGAAAATTGAATTTAACAAGTAGCCGTCGTCAAAGGCGGACCTACATGTAATGGTGGGAGTGCACGAGCACACACACCCTTCGGGAAAAATTATGTATATATATGTGTATGTACCTTGAAAAACTAGTATATATTTAATTGTGCACTCTAACAAACGAAAGTGTCTTTGTGGCACGTTGGTTGCAACTGCTGCTTCCCTTAAATGTCACTCCGGATCGAACCCGAATGTTACTTTTAATTTTGTTTTTTGGGCCTATTTTAGGAAAACAATAAACGTTAAATGAGTTGGCCCAGATTCGAACCTACACTATCACTACATGTTGCACAGCCTTAGCCACTGAGCTATCTCTTTCATCTGCTTCACTGTGTTAAACTTTATTTATTACACATATTTAACCTATATACTTGTATTTTCGCCACCGCTACACTATTAGTGACCGGTCCGACACAGTAATATTCCTTAGTCGTCATTAAAATTTTTGTTGGTGTTTATGTTAAGATAATAGTGCCCCCGGCGTCTTAAAATTCTGGATCCGCCTCTGATCGTTGTTGAAAAAGTTTGAAAACATTGACAGGGATGAAGATGTGTAGTTCAAACTTCAGAAAAACTACTTCCAGTTTAGGACTTTTGAACTTTGAAGTTTGGCCTTAGCAAGCCAAACTTCAAGCAAAAATGTTTGAACTTAGCTGCCAAACTTCATACACGAAATTTTATGACTTTTATCGCGTATGCCTGAAGTTGGTTTCGAAATGGCTAAACACGTAAATTTGTATACACTGCAGCTGTGGCTTAAATGATGGTTCGAAAATTGGCTATCTAAGCACTTGCGCCAGTTTGTCCTTCTTATAATTGGTGGTGGTGAAACTTGAACTTAGGATCTTTGTCTTCTTTAAAATCATATCGAATTATATGACCATCTTATTTAAAAGCTAAATTGTTAGATTACTTAATTATATCTTCAACAGGTAAATACACTGCATACGGGTACGCGAGATTTTCTCACGCTAATTACGGTCCATATTATTGCCATGTACGCAAATTAGTCATGCAACAAGCGCTCTCTAGGACTAGACTTGACAAAATGAAGCGTCTTCGAATTTGTGAGGTGGAATCGAGTATCAAACACTTGCTTTCTTCGACCCAACTTAAAGAAAATAACAACACAAGTGAAATTATGCCAAGTACCAAAGTTAACATGACTCAATGGTTAGAAATATTGTCTTTGAACATTATTGTGAAGATGGTATGTGGAAAGAGATATGATAATGTGGAGGAAGATGAAGAGGCACAATGCTTAAAAAGGGTCTTCAAGGATATTATGTATGTGGCAGGGCAAATTATTTTATATGATGCAGTTCCATTCCCATTATTTAAGTATGTGGATTTTCAAGGGCATGTTAAAGTAATGAAGAGAATTCATAAGGACATAGATGTTGTTCTCCAAATTTGGTTGGATGACCATATTAAGAAGGCAGAAATAGGTAAGCATGATGAGAACCAAGATGTTATAGATGCCTTGCTTAGTGCGACAGATTATGATGAGTTCAAGGCCTATGGTTATTCTCAACAAACCGTCATCAAGGCAACAGTAATGGTATGTTCTTTTAAATTCGAGTACATGTACCTAGTAAACATTAATGAATATCAACGCAACCAATAACCTGTTTGGCCATGTTTTTGGAATGGCAAAAATACTACAAAAAAAAGAAAAAAAAAAAAGGGGGGGGGGGGGGGGGGGGGGGGGGGGGGGGGCTGGGCTTATGTTAGAGTTTTGGCTTAGTTTTAGAACTACTCGCTCTGTCTGAATTTATGCGATACACTTTCCTTTCTATTCCGTCCCAAAAAGAATGATACATTTCTATATTTAAAAATAATTTAACTTAAAACTTTCCTTTTTGATCTTTAATGAAATGATTTACAACCGCACAAATATTTATGGCTTGTTTTATACCACAAGCTTCAAAAGTCTACCTTTATTTCTTAAACTCCGTGCCTAGTCAACTATATCACATAAATTGGGACGGAGGAAGTAATAAGTGTTTCTGAGTAGTAGATGAATTTGTTTTCAGAAGCTGAAAAGGTAGCTTTTTGAAGCTCTTTTAGAACCTTACCCAAACATGAATTGCTGCTCTAATAGTGGCAAAAGTACTTTCAAATTAATTAGTCAACCACAAGATGCTACTCTTCAAAAATACTTTAAAGCAATTTTCAAAATAAGCAAGTTTTGAAAGTTTGGTCGAACAGGCTATAAGTTGAATTATCATTTCTCTGATTATATATTAAAATGTGTAGGCTATAATTTTGGATGGAGCGGATACTACAGCAGTTCAATGGACATGGTTAATGTCCTTATTGTTGAACAATCCAAATGTTATGAGACGCGCTCAAGAGGAGATACACATAAAAGTGGGTAAAGACAAGTGGATTGAAGAGTCTGATGTCCAAGATTTAGCCTATTTACAAGCTATAATTAAAGAAGCACTGCGTTTATATCCACCAGCACCTTTGTTAGTACCTCATGAAGCTGTGAAAGATTGTAAAATACTTGGCTATGATGTTCCAAAAGGTACTCGTTTGTTCGTAAATGCATGGAAGATACATCGAGACCCTCGGATTTGGCCGGACCCTGAAAGATTCATGCCAGAGAGATTTTTTACCGATGATCAAGAAAAGATCAACGCATGTGGTCAAAGTCAACATTTTGACTTCATTCCGTTTGGTTCAGGAAGACGATTGTGCCCAGGAATGAATTTCGCGACACTTGTTACGCTCCTCACCTTTGCGCGTTTGCTTCAGGGTTTTGATATTAGTACACCATGTGACATGCCGGTGGATATGACAGAAGGGTTAGGCATTAATATGCCTAAGGCAACTACGTTGGAGGTACTTATAACACCTCGTTTGCCTTCTATGATGTACTGATAGAAACAATTGGAAGTCATTCAACTTATATCTAAACTGTAATATCCTTTGGAAATCTCTATTTGATTCAATTCTTGCACATAAGTGGTGCAATTGTTGTCAGTTGAATATGCAAAAATAACAATCACATAGTGATTGCATTATATGACTTTCTGTTATAGCGGTGTCCACACCAACTAGCACGCACCTAGACTATTCCACCAGATATCTACCTCCCAGTCAGTCGTACAAGAACCAGGTAATTCTATCTACCAAAGCTTGGGTAGATAGGAAAATGTCACCTACAGTTTGAAGTCTAAGCTAGAATTCAAATCCTAGTTTCCGAAATTTCATCCACTTCATTGACCAGTAGGCCACAACCTTGGGGGCAAGTCTCATATCGATTCTTATGGTAGAAAACTACCTCAAGGATTTAATTTCTTTTCATGATATATGAACATATTGTTCTGGAACAATTCAACATATAAAAGGTGATCCAATATGAGATAGTAAACTAGTTACCAACATATCACTCTCAAAGTAACAACTGCAATTGGAATGCAAGGTAGTCCAACAGAGAACAATGCATTTTGGGGTTTCACAATCACAATGTGGTATCAGAGGCCATCTGGGCAATGTATTTATTTCAACAGAATGTATAGGTGCAATTCCATAATCCTCCCTTTGAAATCACAAATTAGAAAACAAGAAAGGTGAAAATACAAGTGTAACAACGTCGTTCAACAATGGAAACCTTAACACATCTAAATGGACAAGCAAGCTTCGAATAATGGACAGTAAGTAACAGCCATGGCCGAGAGGGAAGAAACCCAAACAATCACTTAAAGTCTGGTAGGCTTGTTTTTATTTAGCAGCAGATACAATACCAGTTTGTTTCTCGTATACAAACTCTCCAGCAGTAAATGATTGGTTCTTTTCGAATTGGATAGTTCTCTTCGCATACAAATGTCCACAATATTCTACCTCTAATACAGTTGTATCCTTGTTAAGCTCAGTAAATATGGAGCCTACTCCTTCACCTGGATTAATGAAACAAGAGTAAATAAGAGATCAGGAATACCATTGGGAACTTAATCCTTCTATTTTACTAAGAAAATAGCACGAATGTGCATTTTATCTACAGAGCCAATAAACAAAATTATACTGTAGAAATATCTCACTTGTCTAGTAACAAAAGTAGGAAGAATTTCATTTAGGTACAACCAGTTTTCGACAATCATTGATGCACCAAATCAAGTTGTAATTATTACCAGAGCCCCTCCTTTGAGATTTCTAATCATGAAAACGAACAATACTAGACCTGCCAATTTACAGTTTAGAGCTGGTTTTATGATAAATGAAACTCTTAGGCAAGAGCTTTGATACCATCTAACAGGTCCAGCAGGCCGCTTTCATGAGGAAGCGTTATCTCTTTCTCTAATTGATAAAACACGAATATGTGCAGTTATGCAGAATTTCATGGCATGCAACTGAAATTGTTGCTAGAAGTTTTTTTCTCTTCAATGCACCAGAAAGATACTTATAAAATGACAAAGGGAGAATGCACAGCCTCAACTCTCAAGAAATCTAAACATGCGAGACGTGAGAAAGAAACTACTGTAGATACATGCGAACAATCTGAAACTACATTTGCCACCCGCAAAGATACCACATACAAATTGAAACACATCTAACTGATTTTGCCACTGCAGAAGTATTCTCTTACATGTACCCCCCTTATGCTCTTCGGAGACTAGAGAAAACCTATATTGCACCTAGAGAATGCAAACCAAGCAAGGACACTTACCATGTGTGACTAGCAACAGGTTCTCAGAAGGATACTTATCAGCAAGGGCCTTAACTACCTCCACATATCTAGCCCTTGCACTTTCCAACGTCTCTTCCCACTCTGGAAGCTGTAGTTTCAGAAGCATAAGATATCATGAGTAGAGAAATATTGGATCATGCATATACTCAACTATGCCAACAAACAAATTGAAGCAAGAACTCATATCCTACAAAATACCTTCTTATACACAGGTTCAACGGTGTTATCTACAGTTCCAGCAGGCAACTCAGATTCATATTGTGAGATACTGAATTTGAAATCCCCATCCTTGGGAGCTGCAGGAGCTCTTATGGCTACTAAATTCAGCATTTCACACAAACCATATTCGATGGATACCTGAAATTTAAAAAAGAAATAGGTTACATGTTATCCAGAAACAGAGTTAAGAGAACCATTTCAAAAAAGAAAAAAAGAAAAAAGAGAAGCTGTTTGATTTGAATGCTAATTTTCAGCAAAAATATGTGTAGATTTCTGCATGTCTCTCATCCCCCTGCTTCTACAAAGACTCCAGTGAGTCATATCAAGTTTGCAACAAGTTCATGGCACAGAAGAAGCATATTCAAATCTAAGTCCTGGTATAGCTTAAGTGACTGTATTGATTAGAGGCTCATGGCCAAAGAGAAAAATAGAAATATTAATGAGATTCATACGATATATCATGACAGGGTTGAAATGTGTGGATGAATCAGTATACAGTGGAAACATTTAATCATGGAATAGCTTCATTTAAGTACTTCTAAATTGTCAATATGAGATTTAGCATGAAGATGGGAAGACTGTGCCTTGGATTTTCTTCTCTACGTTTTCCCTTTCTTCTTTTATGTTTTGATATGACAAGTCAAATCAAATTTATCAATATACACCAAAATGCTGCTAACCGTGCAAAAGGAAATATTAGAAGTATGCTTAAGTATGCATTGCATAAGTAACCTTCATGAATCTTCATGCACACTCTTCCTATTTCAGGCTAAGATCTTACATGCTTATTCATAAAAAGTCTGCAGTTCTTGGGTTGGTAGACATGACTATCGAAGTGTTGAAGAAGGAAGTAAAAGATCTGGTAATTCTAATATCCTCACACTAGAACAACCTGTCTTCAATAAGGATTTCTCCTTTTTTACTGTTACTGAATGTTGATATATTAACTTAAAACCAGAACCGAACCGAACCGAACCAAACCGAACTCATATTGGTTTTACTACTATGCACAATAAGAATATAAACAGACCAGTCGAATTAACCCGACAGGTCATACATTCGAAGAGAAATAGTTGAGATCATCGTAACACATTCTACCTGGAAAGTTTGGCAGGGAAAAGTGGAGCGGATAAACAATGGACATTAAAGATAGACTATGTAACCTCTATCTTTATAGGCATCTAGTACAATGGGGTCATTTAGGCTCTTGAAATGAACATAGTTTGCATATTTGATGATGTTTTATGCCTTCATCATCTTCTTTCTTTTTGTTAAACTCCAATCTGTCTCCAGGTATAGTTGGAGAATGAATCATATGAAGCGCAAAACATAAGAAGTGAAAAGTAACTCTTGGTTTAGGGCAATATGACTTCCACCTCAAGGTCAAAAGGCAAAGCACATTAACAATTGAAAATGACTCTTTTGTCAAGCTCGTTGCACCCTGTAGAGGTGTGTTCAAATTTAATTGCCCGGTCCAATCATCACAAGTTGTTAGACAAGAAGTTTTATAGTCCTCGTACATAAGTATCTCGAGACAAATATCCTTTAGTTCCTTCAAAGTCAAAAAAGCTGAAGACATATGTGCAAGGGTAGAGCTAGAAGCCTAACTACGAGTTAAGCCTAACCCAATAGCTTTGCTCAAACAGTGTATTTGTGTTATGAAATTCATTAAATATGTCCACATTAAATTTAGAGCCCAGTTATTAGCGCTTGACGCCATCATTCTGAAATTCGAAACCCATAAAGTTGAAATCCTAGCTACGCCTCTACATTTGTGTGAATTTTTATGTAAAACTAACTAACAAATTGCAAATGGCTATAAATGGATTGAACAAAAAGACAAAGGGAGGGAAAGGACATCTTTTTTTTTTTGCCAAAGTCATAGATGAACCCCTCAACTTGTTCTGATTTTCCATTTAGACCCCTTAACTAAAACGTTGACCATCTGGACCCTCGAACATAAGATAAAGTGTGTCATTTGAACCCCTCGTGCCAGCTAGGCACACGCGTGCAGTCCACTTGCAGTGACATGAAAAAACAGACCAGTGACATGGAAAAATAGACCAATGACATGTAATCCATGTCAACAAAAAAATTAATTTTAAAATCTATTTAAATAATTTTAAAAAATCTGAAAAACCAACCCATCCTCTCCGATAGCCCACTTCACCGCCGCCATTGCCGCTGCTGCCTCCGCCGCCCCCACCGCCACTGCTTCAAAATCTATTTAAATAATTAAAAAAATGGTGTCGTTTTTTGTCGGAGATTTATTTAAATAGATTTTGAAGTGGAGTAGCGGCGGAGGCGGCGGCGGCAGTGGCGATGGCGGAGGCAGTGGCGGCGGTGAAGTGGGCTATCGAAGAGGATGGGTTGGGTTTTTCAATTTTTTTTTAATTATTTAAATAGATTTTAAAATAGAGTTTTTGTTAAAATTAATTTTTAATGATTAAAAATTTTAGAAAAAGAAAAAATTTGGTAACTCACGCTCTATTTAAAGCAGTGCACTGCACGTATGTGCCCAGCTGGCACGAGGGGTTCAAATGGCACATTTTATCTTATGTTCGAGGGTCCAGATGGTCAACGTTTCAGTTAAGAGGTCTAAATGAAAAATCAAGACAAGTTCAGGGTCCATCTATGACTTTAGCCTTTTTTTTTCTTCAAAGAAAGAGTTGATGTCTTAGGAGGGCTAAGTTATAAGTCAAGTATACAAGAAATATGTCAATTTCTTTTTTGACGACTATATGTCAATTTCTTTGCGACAGACAAAACATAAAAGCAGCCACTTTTTAAGCATAAAAGATTCCTTCATAACAAAAGCAGCTCTTACTAATAGTATTAGTATTTAGATCCATCAATGATGTATTCCCCTATGAAAAGTTTAGCTTTTAGACTGGGGTGTTATCAAGGCAGAGCTACACTTTTGCTTACACATTCAGCAGAATCAATAATTTGGCTCAAACCTTCTCTCTATATCTGTTTGGCCATGAGAATTATTCAAACTTTTTTCCGGAAACTTTTTTTCACTTTATTTAAAAATTAGTATTTGATCATAAAAATTTCAAGTACAACTAACTTGACGTTGTATTTAAAATTTAGAAACCACCTAAAACCCTGTTCACTTTACTTTTTCATTTTTTTCACTTTAAGTACATTCAAACAATCAAATATTCTTTACAAAAAGCTATAACCAAACAAAACTCTATTTTCGACTCCAACTTCAATAATTCCAAATAAAGTGAAAAATATTTAGTTTCCATGGCCAAACACCTACTAAGTGTATCTTCTCAAAACCGCTTTTCAAAAAAGTGCTTTTGAAAAAAAACTACCTTTTTAGCCTATGAAAAACAGCTACAGTTTCTTTTTTTCTCCTAAAAGCATGATCAAATACCTTATCTTTTAAAAATAAACACTTTTCGCTTCCCAAAAGCTTGACAAAACACCTTATTTAAAAAAAAAAAAAAACACTTTTAACCTCCCAAAAATTTGACCAATACATTAAAATAAGCACGGTTGACCTCCAAAAGCTTGACAAAACGCCTTATTTTTTTAATATAAGCACTTTTGACCTCTTAAAAGCTTGACGAATCACCACACTTTTGACTTTTCAAAAGTTTCACCAAACACTTTTTTTTTTTTTTAATAAGCACTTTTTACCTCTCAAAAGCTTTGACGAAACACGCAAAAACTCATAAACTCAAAATCATAAACTTTACCTAATCACAAAAATCAACAAAATAAAAGCATATAGTATTATAGTAATAAAGAGAAAAGACGTACTTTAACTTTAGACGGATCAATAATAACAGATTCAGCATTAGAAGACAAAACATTCGAATCCCCATTATGTTCCGCCACGTCACAAAGTGCACGTACAACCTCTGCAGCAGTCTGTACACATCGAATAAACGGGGAAACAAAAACCCGATGGATCGGAAAATCCTTATTGCATCGGATCTTTTGACCCGTATAAAATGCACGGATCTTACCATCATTATGCAATGGTGGGTCCCATGGCCTATCTGCTTTCATTACCCATAATTCTTCGAAGTTATCTAACCGGTCACCGTGTCTCATTACGACGACGTTTTGGTATTGCGTCGCCATTGTTAATACAATATGTGTATGTATTATTTTTGTTTTGTTTGGTGATGATATAATTTTATTTTGTTTATATAGAGAATGTAAATGGAAATGAGAGGGAAATTGAGAAATGGACTTTTGGGATTTTTTTAGAGAAAATTGGATAGCGCCGATATGTGAAACTGCCATGGAACTTCTTTAATGGTAGACATTATTGGATTTTTATTCACGACTTATTTATTTAATGCTTAATACGTGGACAATCCCTCAACCTTTTGGTAATTTTTGTCTAGGTACTTGAACTTAAATCCGTCAACCGGTTCGGGTTAACCGGTTCAAACCGGTAACCGGACCGGTAAAATCGGAACCGAAACCTGTTAATCGGTTAATCGATTTCGGTTAACCGTTTATTATATATCGGTCCGGTTTCAATTTTTTTGGAATCGGAATCAGTTAAACCGGTAAAACTGGTGGAATTAAAATTAAAAAAAAATAGAGTCGTTGGGCTGCTTTGTTGGACCGTTGGCCAACGGTCCATTTGCAAAAATGGTCGTTGCCAAACGGTCCCAAACCCATATTTTGGCCCCCCAACCCTCCAAACTTTTTTTTAACACTTTAACCCATCCCCCACCCCTATATAAACCTCTCTCCATTTCCATTTTAATCCACACCAATTCACTCTTCTCTTTCTCTCAATTTCTCAATTATAGTTACTTTGCAACAATTAGTCACTTTAAATTTCTCTCAATGAAATATTATAAAGTCTTATTATAGTTTCAATTATTAATTTTGCAATTATAATATTGTTGGTGGAGTTAGTGATTTTGCAACAATCCAAAGTAGCTTTGGTGGATTTGCAATTCTAGTCGCCTTCACTTTATTGGAAATTAGTCCGGTAATTTGGTACCTTCGTTCCAACTCTATCTTTATTTTTTGCAATTTAATTCTAGCAATTTAATTTGTTGCAATTTATTTTCTTGTGATTTATTTTAGTGTGATTTAAATTAATTCTATTTAATAATGGCGAAGAGATTTAGACGTGGTGCCGGTAGTAGTGGTATTGTTAGGGGTAGGTTTAATGAGGAAACATTTGTGGAAGAAACACCTAATTTAGGTATTGATGTTGGTGGAAATAATCCACTTTTAGGTCATGAGGCAATGCAACAACATTATACCAACACTTTTAATGAAATTGATGATGATGATGATGAAACACAAGCCCCCGAAAATCCCATAGGAGATACAGGTCCTGCACAATCACATACACAAGATAAACCGCCTAGAACTCGTAAGTCAACCGCTAAAATTTGAAATTTTATGACTAAGGATAAGGAAAGTCAAACAGTTAAATGTAACATATGTAAACAAGTATTTGCTTTTAGGCAAGAAACTAGTAAGGATGGTGGAACGGGTACACTAAATGGTCATATGATAAAGAAACATATAGATGTTTGGGGAGAGCAAACGGGTTCAAATGTGGGGGGTATTCAAATGACGATAGACCCACGAACCAGTAAAAAAATTAAGTATGACAAGAAAAAAAAGCGTGTAGAAATAGCTAAAATGGTAGCTTATGATTGTTTACCATTTTCCTTTCCTTCGGGTTTGGGGTTTGTTACTTACATTCAACGTTGTTATAATACGTTATTTGAGGGTATTCCTAGAAGTACTTGTAGAGCGGATGTTATAGATTTATATAAAAAAATATAGATTTTATTTGCGTCATGTATTTAATTCTTTAAATTGTAATGTTTCTCTTACCGCTGATTTGGGTCTTAGTCTTAACAAGTTAGATTTTTTTGCTATTACATGTCATTGGGTTGATGATAATTGGGTTATGCAAAAAAGAATTATAGAATTTTTATATGATGAAGGGAAAGGTCGTCACGATGGAAAAATTTTAGCGGATTCAATGTCTACTATTATGAGATTTTTTAACATTTATAGAAAAACATTTTGTATTGCTTTAGATAATGCTTCTAATAATACAAAGGCGATTGGTCTTTTAAAAAAGAGAATTAACCCTCCTCTAAAAAATATTTTTCATGTGAGATGTAGTTGTCACATTTTAAACTTAATTGTTAAAGATGGTCTTGTGTGTTTTGACGATTCTATTCAAAAAATTAGAGAGGCGGTTGCGTTTCTTTTTTGTAATGCTAATAGCGGAAGACTTAGAGATTTTAAAAATTGTTGTGTGAAAAATAACCTTAGACGTAGAAAAATTCAAGTAGAAATTGAGACTAGGTGGAACTACACTTACATTATGCTACAACAAGCATATGAGTATAGGATTCCCATACAATAAGTTCACAATAAATATAATATTAATAATGATGATTGATTAAATTTT
The DNA here is from genome assembly GCF_019175385.1 of Lycium barbarum. Taxonomy (NCBI): domain Eukaryota; kingdom Viridiplantae; phylum Streptophyta; class Magnoliopsida; order Solanales; family Solanaceae; genus Lycium; species Lycium barbarum. The sequence continues at coordinate 23,538,653 of NC_083341.1, forward strand.
ACGCATGGGGAAGATGTTAAGGAATGTGTTGAACTCTTAGAAATTTTTATAATGCAACTCTTGCTTTTTCTAAACAATTTTATCCCACGGTAACCAGAATTTTAGCCTACTTAGCGGAAATAGCTAGAGTTTTATAAGAGTATAAATATAAACCCGGTTATCAAGCGGCTATTTTTGATATGACAACAAAATTTAAGAAGTATTTTTTCCCATCCCAACTTTATTTATATTGGGTTCTCTTTTAAATCCTTGTTTAAAAGTGTCTTATACTAAAGCATTGGTTAATCAAATTTATACATTTTTAGAAATAGAAGAGGGAGTTCAACCATCATTAGCTGAAGCCGAACTCGCTATTGATGCCGAGTTTAGAAAAGTTTTTATTCATTGTTCTAATTTGGAAGAACATGCTACACCCGTTGCTCCACGCCCTACTACTTCTCAAAGTAGCAAAAAGGGCTTGTCGGGTTTGTCGCATTTAAAAGTTTTACATTTACATCTAACTCCTTCTTGTAATGTAAACTTTGATGAATATAACTTTTATTGATGCAGCCAAATGTGGATATCAAGGAACTAGATGATTTGGACGCCTTAGCATGGTGGAAGAAGTACAAGGCAAGTCATCCGAACTCTCAAGAATGGCTTGAAATATCCTTACGGTTCAAGTATCAACCATGGCTTCGGAGAGCGCATTTAGCCAAGGAATACAACAAATTGGAGACCATAGACACTCATTATCCGGCTTTAGCTTGCAAGTACTAGTGTGCATTCGCGATTGAATTAGATCGGAGCGACGTAACCAAAACTTAGAAGCGGTGGAAGGCGAAGAGGGAGAGATTGAAGATTTGATAGCAAGTGGAGCGAACCAAATGAAAGACTTTGAAGATATCTCCATGGCCGAATATGATATGGGGGAAAATTAACCAAATGATTGAGAATTGGTGATTTTATTATTCTACTATTTCTTTGCAACTCATGTATTATTTGCAAGTTAAAAAAAACTACAACTTCCAAATAAATGTTATCCAAGAATGAATAAAATATATGTCTTATTGAGCTTTCTTCTATTTACTTGTATTCATATTTTTACTTATATTAAGTAAGGAATATACCTAAAATATACTAAGAATATACTTATAATATACATCTACTTAAATTAAAAACTAGAAAGTTATATACTTGAAAAATAACTAAAATATACTAAGAATATACTTATAATATAAATATACTTAATTTATAAAATACGAATTTATAAACTTAGAAAAAATTAAGCTATAAATAACTTAAGTTATAATATATAAGTATATATAGTATACATATAACTTAAACATATATATATATATATATATATATATATACGTATATGTTGTATTGCTGTTAGTCAGTAAATATATAAACCTTACTTATAAACTTATATAACATATGTAAATATATCTACAATATACTAATAAATACTATAATATATATATAATATACAAAAAACAAAAAAAAAAAGGTTTTTGACACTTTTGAACCGGACCGGTCCGGTTTCGGTTATTTAACCGGTAAACCAGAACCGGTGGCCGGTTCCGATTTTTAAACCGAAAACCGACCGGTTTGATAACCGGTTACCGGTCCGGTCCCGTTCAAACCGGTTAACAGGCTTACTTGAACTATGATTTGTTTTCTTGATTACTTGAACACATTGCTAAAGTGTTTGAATTAGATATTTTCGATTCATATTTTGAAATTCTTGTCGTCTCAAACATCTATAGGGTAGTTATAACAAGGAAATACACTTCAAATATCACTTTTTTTTAGTTTTCTATGCAAAACACACGTAAACTATCAGTTGTTCATTTTTTCTACCTGAACTATCACCAATTAGTTTACATAACACACCTCAACTATCAATTATTTATTTTTAATGAGGTATAATTTGCAAACTAGTTAGTGATAGTTTAGGTAGTAAAAGTGAACAACTGAGAGTTGAGGTGCGTTTTACAAACTAATTAGAAGAAACTCTCACACTTAATAATTCAGATAGAAAACTCAAAAAAATGTGATAGTTGACATGTGTGTTTTACCATTATCTCTTTTTCACTATTTTATTTAATGTTTTCGATATTATATCTGCACTGTGCTTTTAGATACCTGTAGTAATAACGTTTTTCTTTGACCAGTTCTACCCTAGCAATGCAACAATCGAAGAAAATGGTTAAGTAATGCTGCTGGACGAGTTGGTCCTGGAACGAGAAAGTGATCAAAATTGATCTTTAATGTGTGCGGGTTGAATTATTCTAATCATTCAAATATATTACGTAGTTAAAATAGTCCTAAATGGATGAAAAAATAATTATTTTAGTCCTTTATATATATATATATATATATCACGTAATTAAAATAGACTTTAATATATGAGAAAAGTTATTATTTTAATCCTAAACCTTAAAAGTATCCGTACAAGTAAAACAAATCTGCTACGTGTATCCAGCAACTCAATGTAAGCTGTATAAAAATATAAAAAATAGGAGTCAAACTTTTCAATCATATTGGATTAGACTAAAACTGGATGAGACTTATTAGCACCAATATGAGAAACTGCGATGGAACTTCTCTAATGGTGGACAAATTGGATTTTTATTTTCACGATTTTATTTAATGTTATTCCAAATTACATGTGGCTTGTCGATACTTGCAGTAGTAATAACTTATGGGATATATGTGGATTTCTTTGTCTTTGACCTGTTCTACTTTAGCAATGCGACAATTGAAGAAGGTGGTTGTGGAAGACAAATACTCTCTCCGTTTAAAAAAGATTATTCTTTTTTAACTTGACATAAAATTTGAAAAATAAAGAAGACTTTTGAAATATATGGTCCTAAACAAGTCTTAGATATTTATGTGACTGTAAATCATTTCATAAACTTAAATTGTTTCTAAATATAAAAAATAAACAATTTTTTTAAGACAGACTAAAAAGAAAAGGAGGACAACCTTTTTAGGACGGAGAGAGTATTTCTTTCTACAACATAAAAAGTGAAGTTTGGAACGATCAAGGGCAGTTTTGTCATTTTATTCAATTCAAGTCTCTATCAAAGTGCAAGGTATTTAATTTCCAGATTGACATGTGTGAATATCAGCACATTGGGAGAAAATGAAGTCTATGTACATTTCTGAAAATATGGGTCCCGACTGTGGGCCCTATTTAGCAGCATTTTTATCAAAAATAAAGACCATTCAAATTCTTTTTTCTTTCTTTCTAAAATTAGCGTGATATCTTTTCTAATTACTAGCGGGGTTCACTTTTTTTTTTTTTTTTTTTTTTTGGATATTACTTGATTTTGATAATATAGGGTCCACTTTTTTTCCCATGAGTTTGGAGATGGTGAGTTTCACTTTTTTTTTCTTCCTTTTTTTATTGCTCGGTGTTATTTAGTATGAGGTCCACCCCTTTTTTTTAAGGGACAACGGACGACGAAGCATGGGTCTAAACCCATGCTTTATATAGTTTTTTTTTTTTGTTTTTTTTTTATATTGCTTGGTTTGTTTAGTATGGGGCCCACCCTTTTGGACATTATTAGTTTGCACTATTTTTATGCATATAATATATATATATATATATACTATGTTCAAAACACGATTGATATAACATTGTAATTTGTGTTCCGTATCTAAACTTTATTATATTAGTGTTTGCTACGAATACAAAGTCTGCACTTTATTTTTTGACATTGTTTATTTTTTTAATATGGGATTCACTTTTTTTTTTTTTATATATATATTGCTTGATTTTGTCAATATGAGATACTATGTTCAAAACACGATTAATATAATATTGTAGTTTGTGCTCCGTATTTAAAACTTTATTATATTAGTGTTTGCTACGAATACGCACGTGGCAATGAATCCATCATTATTGACTTAATGAGATACTTTGAAAATTACATGAATATTGTTTGATTTTTTAATACGGGGTGCACTTTTTTTTTGACATTATTAATTTGCACTATTTTTTTAATATTAGTTGTTGTTTAATATATATGGGACCCACAATTTTTTTTTATTAAGTTGGAACGGATATATATATATTAGAATTATGGGGCCCACATTTTTTTTAATATTAGTTGTTATTATTTAATATATATATGTGGGGCCCATAATTTTTTTTTAATATTAGTTGTTATTATTTAATATATATATATGGGGCCCACAATTAGTTTTTTATTAAATTGGGGACGGACGACGAGAAAGTGAGTTGGAACTCACTCTTCTTAATTGTAGTAAAGTTGTTTTATACTTCTATTTTGCTACTTTCAATTAAAGTAAATCAATGGATTAATTATAAATTTAAATAGAAAATATATTTGAATGTTGTGTCATTTAGAAATTTGAATTTAATTTACATACTATGAACTAATAAAAGTTTGATTTATTTTCCAACCTTACAAAATTAAAATTTGATAAACTAATAAGTGTGCTTTGGGTCCCATTTATAACAATGACTAAAAAATATTACATTTTCAAATTAATCAAATCAAAATTTAATATCTTATAATAGACTGCTTGCATTATTTTTCAAATTATTTCATAATTCTTAATTTTTTTTTTGTTTGTCAAACACGACATTTTATTTAGATATTAAGGAGCATACAGAGTAGCACCAGCTGATGTGGAGGCATCAGTTTTGGTTGGATCTTGAGAAAAGCCTACGTTAATAGTAGCAGTAGATATAGTAGAGATACTACCAGTAGGGATTACATCAGAGTTGAGGATACTAAGATTACCAAGTCTAGCTAGCTTATTACAAATCAAAAGTGGGACAGACCTAATACTAAAACGACCATTTTTGTCCTCCTGCAAGATGTTGTTTATCCAAGGAGGGGCTTCCAACAAAAAATGCATTTGCTCAGAGGTGGCTCTCTTTGAACGTTCAGTTGCTAGAACATGAGCCACCCTATTCCCTTATCTAAAGTTATGGCGGATTGGAGGATTCCCCAGATTCCTCATGAAGGACCTGCATTGAGAAACAATATTAGAAAATAGAGGAGGGGGATGTTGTAGTAAAGTAATTACCTCTGTAGCATATGTTTCAATTTCAGATATATTAAAGTGACGGAGACACACCAGACGGAGACCCTCAAGGAGGCCTTGAATCTCCATATGGGTAGAGTTGAGCCTACTAGTGCATTGGTAGTATCCCGCGACCCAGTTAGCGTTCTTATCCCGGAAAACACCACCAATACCACCCTGAGTAGTGTTGGCCGGGAAAGCACCATCAAAGTTGAGTTTGATACCATCTTGGTTTTGGGGGAACCATTTGATAGTTATAGGGAATTGCTTAGTAGGGGTAAGACAATTGGTGGAGTACATATATTCAAGTGTCCTGGAGATGACATAAGGAATAGGGACAGCGCGAGAGCTATTATATAAATGTTATAATTCTTAATACTAATATTGTTTTGTCTCAAATAAGAAAGGGAAAAGATTTTTTTTTATGCAAATTATCTCTTTTAAAATATTAATGAATTCTATGTAATATTATATTGGCAAATTTTGAGTTTTCACAAGCTTTATGTTCAGAGCCAAACATAACAATTTTCCATTTTACTATTTGGGACAGGAAATTATTTATTTTAATTGATTTGATATATATCTATAAATCGTAAACAAAGAAAACTTCAGTAAAAGAATTTAAAACTAAATCTTGATAGGATAGTCTAAAATATGCTTATAATTTAAAATTATATGTAATATTTTTCATTACAGTGACATAAATGATACAATTACTTTATTATGCATGATTTTATTATGAACGAAGTATTGAAATAAATATTGTATCATGCTAACATTCCTTTTTACAGTCGGTTAAGATAAATTACACACTTACTTTTGTTCAATAATGATTTACGCTTATAAATTCAACTAATGAGCAAGAAATTGGAAAGCAAGCTCTTCAGGATAATAACGTATAATAATTCATCCTAATGAAATTATAGATTCAACTTATGAGCAAGAAATTGGAAGGAATAACCTTTAGGACAATAATGCATAAAAAATCAACCTCGTGAATTTATATTATTATATTATACAATGGTAAAAAGAAATTTGAAGGCTAGATTCATAGAACTTTATATATTTTTTTTTTAAAAAAAGAATTTTATCATAATTAATACTATGCTTAATACATCAAGCATGTTCCAATTGAGGTTGATGAGTAAATGAGGTGATTTTTTTTTAAGTGGTTAATGTATTTAAATAATCGGGGCATTTGAGAATACGTACAGAAAGTTTGTCAAAATTTAAGTTTGAAGTATCTAATAGAAACAGTTTGTCATGTTTTCAAGTGCTTAATTGGAAAAGATATATGTTTTAAGTGTCTAAATAAACAAATTTAAGAAAATGTCAATGCATTAAGCCCTAATACTAACAATACTTGATAAAATTGTAGGATTAAGTTACTTTATTACTTTAATTATTCTAAAATTTTGCCTAGGATCAACAAAATGTTGGTTAAAAGATCCACAAAAATTTGTGAAATTATATATACATTTTTTCTTTCAATTTTCATTAAATAGGCAAAATAGACATAAATTTCAAATTTACTCTATATGTAACAGGGGTTCAGACTTAACACTAGTCAACTACCACAACTGATGAGAGGACCTACTCCTCATCAATGAACTTTTGGAATTCTTTTCCAATTCTATGAGTTTAATTTTTAATAGCATTGAATATATTAGATTCATGCCTACTATTTATTAAAATTTTAATAAATTTTTACACTAAATTTATGTTCCGCCAGAAGTTATGAGTTCTTGGACCCATACATAGAATGGCACATCCATCCTTATTACCACCAAATGTCCCAGCCGGCGGTGTTCATCAGTCGGTATAATACGAATTTTTGAATTCGATTTGATATTTTTTATATTCACTTTTTAAAATGTTTATATCAATATCATATCTAACTTAATTCGGTATAGTTTGATTTTCTCTTTTCGGTTTCAATTTATTTATTCTCATTTTATTCGATTTGATAACTTTGCTTTGTTCGGTCCGAAAAGAATTGTAACTTTCTTTTGTCGGTAAGTAAAATAATGGTTTAATTCATCAAAAAACCCTCGAACTTGTCCGTGAAATCCATTTAGACCCCCGAAATGAGACTCCTACCATCTGAACCCTCCAAAACCATTTTTACCGTGTCACTTGGACACAATTTATTGAGGTGGCACAGCGCGTGCATTACACTTGCTCTTGAGTGCGTGAATAATTTCTAATTATGATTTTCTTTTTTTAACCTCCATAAGCCGTAAAACCTTGTTACTCGTTACTTAGTGCCATCATTGGTTTGGGGATATGGTCTATACAACAATACAGATACAGGCAAAGCAAATGGACTAGGTTTGGGGAGATCGAATGAACCAGGTCTACATACTTGTTCTATCTCAGAGACAGATCCAGTAAATAAGCCAAAAGTGAATCAGTCAGAAACAGTTGCAAGACAAGGGTGATTGAAACAGATTTATAGACATGTTCCATCTCAGACACTGAGGTGATTTAGAGATGGATGAACCAGGTGCTTGAACCAATTCCAAAAACATGTTCTAGCTTAGAATCCTACTGCGAGTAGGGATTTGTGTTTTATGGTAAAGACTTGGTGGACAAGTTTTCAGGATTTCTTAATAATTATCAAGATACTTAAGACTCCTACAAAGACACTAAAGCCACGTGAATACAAGAATCCCAAGTCAACTCAAACCCTAACTCTCATAATAGGCCTTACCATGTAGGGATTGAGTTCAGCCGATTTGATGCAAACCTAGTATTATATATATATATTCAAATCCTGTCATGAAGAAGTTTACACACTCACAAAGAGAGAAAATCAGAATATTGAACAAACACAGTCAATGCGATATTTGACAGAATTCACAAAAGTACACCCTGATACATCAAAGAAGATTGAGGAATCTGTTCATAGAGTTAAAGTTATAGTTCTTAAGTCTAGATTTGTGTATTAGGTTTGTTTATCGTGTTGTAACTTTATCAGCTCTCACAAAAGCAATTACTATAGGTATAAAATGTTAGTCAAATTCAACTTCAAGTTGGGATAACTTGAAGTGGGCTCATTAGTCTAGGGAGATTAGTGAGATGGGAATTATAGCTTAGTTCCTAGGTTATAGAGTTGTAACTTGAATTTGCAAAGGCTCACTGTTGTAGTGGATTTGGAAAAAATCATACGGAGGTGTAGACTGTGGTTTTTTCACCCTTTGTGATCCGGGTGGTTTCCACGTAAAGCTATTGTGTTCTTACTTTCCTGTTCTTTATTATTCTGCAAACGATAGCGTGGAACAGGTAGAGTGACATGTTTTATCCTCTAGGCGAAAATCTGGTATACAATAGGACAAATAACTAGTCGTGCAGAATATCATGCACAATTACAACAAATTATAGTTCGAGTTTCTAAATCAAATTTATTAACAAATTTAAGGAATTGTCAATATATTCAGCCTTATCCTAAACATACTTATAACACCAAGTCAAATCATCAAATAAACTGGTTTGATGCTTTAATTAATAACTTGTTGATTACCTCATTTGAGACAATTTCAACTTCAAGGTGTGCAAGTTGCACCAAAGTTTCCTTTTAAATAACATCTTTTTGGTATAAATTAGTAAGAATTAGTAGTATTAGGGGCAGATTTAGGGTGTTGTGTGGGGGGTTTTTGAGAACTCAATAATTTTTGCACTGATTTTGTATTTATATTAAGAAATCCAATAAATGTATAACAATTACAAGTTGAGAACCTATTAATAAAGTGTGTTGTTGGTCTATGGTAGAAAGGGAACAATGTATTCACTTATCAGATATAATCCTTGATATATGTAAAAATATGACACATTTAATCCAAAGCCCTAAATTTAACATTTTTACTTCAAAATCTGTTAAAACTAACCACTTTTTCAACAAAAAGAAAGAAAGAAAGGTAAAAGACTAACGTTGTCTCCAAACAAAATTGAGATTAAAGAAGTAGGTATACAGGAAAAAATTCACTCACTTATACTGTGCAGTTGAAGACCAACTTTAGTACCCTTGATGAGAAGGACTTGGAATGAAAAGATTACCATATTATATATATGATTTTGAGTATAAGAGCACTAAATTGTGGCCTGTTGTTTCCAAGTAAGAGATAATGTCTATTTAAAATTTAAATGGTCAAATACTGTTAGCTAAAATGCAGGAATTCTCAGACGAATCTAATGTTTTAGCAGCTGGACAGGAGTCTTACGGAGAAACTCGAGTAGACAGCTATGGAGGATGAAAAGGGAAGAAGATGAAGGATAGAATTCAATAAAAAAACTGTAGTATATTCAAATGATGAATGAATTCGTATTGATATAATGCCTATTATAGAAATGAGAAAGAATCTAAATTGTTAATCGCTTCTAACTAAAGTCAATAGCCTATAACTAGCTGTTAATATGGCAATGCTAACTAACTAACTTGACTAGCTAATCCATTTTCGTGTAACAGTACTCCTTGTTGCTAAGAGATCCTTGACCTCAAGGATCAAAATGAGGGAACCTTGCCTTAAATACATTAAGGAGTTCCTAGGTAGCAAAAAATTCTCATAATTTGTGAATGCTCCAAGAAGTAAATGTTATGTCAATTCTGTGACCAAGAATGTCATAATGTCTAGAAATGCCAAAGTTCATTGTTGATTTAACTAACTTGATGTTAAACTCAGGGTCAGTAATCAAGATATCATCAATGCTGATATAATTTTGTTTCTTGGCTTTAACGTAGACAACACTATGCTTCTGTTCTAATGTAGCAGGATTGTTTAGCTATGCTTCTGTTCTAATGTAGCAGGATTGTTTAGCTCATCAGAGAGATCTACCAAAGCCCTTTTGATCTCAATGACATGTTGTTCATCAAGTTTCATTTCCTTTCTTTCATCTTCAACCATTTTTATGAGAACCTTTCCATCAAGTGGTTCAACTCCAAATGCTTCACACTCATCTAAATTCAGTTACTCCAGCTTTTCTTTTTTCACAATAAAGGAACTCTCATCATCTAGAGTACTATTTAATTCAGCCATGCTCATAACTTGTAAAGGAAGCATTTTTTCTACTCCATTTTCACAATATTCATGTGTCTGTCTCGAGCCATTGATAACTGGAAAAGGTCATCCATTCTTCCTAGCATATGCAGTTTCTTCAACTGTCGGACTCATCTTTTTGAATAAAGGCATGAAAGTGGAATAACAGAAACAACTGATTGCATCCATTCCCCTTGACATCACCATTGTCCTCAAGAGTGGAGTATGGACTAATATTTTGATAATTGACGACTTCTAATGGTGCGACAATACAATAATTCATAAAGTATATAACATGATCACACATTCTCATCCTAGATTGTATTCCTTCCTTGTTCACATCCCACAACTGCTCATTCCCTTGTAATAAGTTTTGGTCTTTCTGCTATTATTAGGAAGAGTGATTGCTCAATCTCTTTCCATGGGCAGGTCTTATTGTCACTCTCTAAGTTTAACCATAAATCGTAGTAAGTCATGATCTGGAAAGAATTGTATCAGGACGATCTGTCATGAGAGTACTTCTTCTAAGCATCTCTTGAGTAAACATCACAATTCTGCAGTTAATTGTATTTTTCACCCTCGGAAGCCTAATTCGATCATTTTTTAGTTCAGAGAATTGTTGATGGCCTTTATTATCAACAAACCTATCCAATTCCCATTGTTTTACACCAACTTCACTATGCTTCTCTTTTTCATTATCCAAAATCATATTCTCATATTCCAACATAGAAGCATTACAAGAATTCACCTTAAAATAACCAACCAAAACAGGGTACAAGAAGTCACTTGTACATAATCAGATATCATAATATTCCTGAACATCCCATTTCTTTCGGGCATTCATGTAAGAAGCAACTACATCTCTTTCAAAATTTGAAATTTCATAAAAAACAAAAAACAGATCAAATCTATCTAGGGCCTTCTAGAACTCGAAAATGAAAGAACTGGGAATGCACGAAGAATCTGTGCGTTCCAGCTTGTATATCCTTCTTGTTTCTTATTCTCACTAACTCATCTTCATTGGAAATAATTTTTTCACTATTTAAAGAAGTTCTAAACACTTTGTTCCCATTTTCTTTGGAAAGAACATCGAGAACCAAGCCTCCAAAATCCCTGTATCACTCTATCTTCCACACCAAGTGCGTCAAGAGACCAATCTTCAAAAGCATCTACATCACCTTCATTTTTCATAGAAAGTGTGGCAAGAAGCATGCCTTCAAGAAGTTCAGGTACCGTTGTTGAAGAATTTGTATCCAGAGAAGAAATTTCAGCATATTCATCAAATTGTGGCTGAGATTGGTTCCTCCAATTGCTACTTCAAGATCAATCTATCCAACAATTCCAGACTTCCAGTGCACATTTCAACTTTCCTTTCACATTTTTGAGTTTAATTTTAATGTTTACGAAATGATTTTGAAAAGTTCACATTCTTCTACAGTCTAAGAACCGTAAGGCTCTGATGCCAATGTTAGCCAAAATGCAGGGTTTCTTAGAGGAATATGAGAATTTAGCAGTTGGATAGGATTTACGGAGAAACTCGAGGGGACAACTATAAAGGATGAAACGGGAAGAAAACGTAGAATAGAATTTAATAGGAAAACTATAGTATATTCAATTATGAATGAATCCGTAATGATAGAATGCCTTTTATAGAAATGAGAAAGAATCTAATTAGGCAACCGCTTCTAACTAATTCAATAGCCTGTAATTAACTGCTGATATGGCAATGCTAATTAACTAACTTGACTAGCTGATCCATTTTCGTGTAACTAATACTAGCTTTGATGTTTCTGAAGTAGTTTAATCCCCTACACTCTTGTGAGAGGTAAAGTATAAATGTTATGCCCCTCCTCCCACCCCCTCTTGATTGAGTTTAACACTTGCTCTCAATAAGTATCTCAGTTGCTTTTCTTGTGCTGAGATCAGATCATTGGAATACAGAGTTGATGTTTTTTACAAAGATACTATTTTCAATCATGAAAGCTAAAACATATTAACTCACATATTATAGAATAGAAGTACTAGTTAGGTGAATAGAGCGAGACAACAATTTGTCAGAAAAATTTGCAGAATAGATTCGAAGAAGAAGAAAGCCTTGAGGCGTGAAAATTCAATGCCCTTAAAGAAATATTGTTTGTATATTCTTTAAGGGATACATACAAGGTTCTTTAGGATTCCTCAAAGCCAAAATGTCAGTGAAGAATATTTAACCGCTTTTAGGGTAACACAATTTATAGCAGAAGCAGACAATTTCGAAAAAGTACCTTTTTTTCTGAACATGTGTTTGAGTTAAAACTTAAATTTAAATTTAAAAGTTAAGTTTTAAATAAACTAAACTGTAACAGAAAATAAATACGAAAATTAAAAATAGTCTTTTATTTAAAGGTCGGACCCGGCTCGCGCCCAAGCCCCAAGTCTAAGTCCAAGTGGTTGGGATCACTTATTCAGTACACATGAAGGGCTAAAATACTTAAACCTTTTCATTTCTTCATTTCCCATCGATGTGGGAACGTTCCCCTTTACAATTACAAACTATTCAACACAGTTTTAGATGGAGTTTTCGATTCCCAGATCCATTCTCGTTCTAACATGCTAATAACGATTTAGGTAAGGCCACGACTAAGCGGAAATGCCCTACACAAGAGCTTACTTCCGAAATTAACAATTTATGCTTTTCTTTAATTTTGGCTTTCCTACCGCTCTTTTCTCGAGTGTGGTCGCCATAAATATTTTGTCTAGTAAATACTCTTTAAACATGGTACAAAAGGAGCGTTGGTCATGTGTCTAATTATCACATAAGCTATGAGCATATCACAATTCCAAGTCATATGGTAGAAAATACATTAGTTCTTTCTCCTTTTGAAAAATTCGTTTAGTTTTAAGATACTTTTCACTAAAATTGTTAAATTTAGGGATTTGGATCAAAGATGTCATCCTCTTAAATATATCAAGGGCTATATCAGCCAAGTACATATATTATGGATCAAAATGGTGCAACCCCCTTAAGAGGTCTTTGGTGGCTAGTTTGGAGGTAAGTTATGCATGTATTAAATTCTACAAAAGTAATACCACATTCGGTAATTGATTAGGAAATAAGTCATTCATACATGAAATTGATATGGTATTTAGTTTGCAATTTAGAAACTCACATAATTAATATATATGTATAAATTATGAGAAAATCTATATATTATTTTATACATGATAGAAGGTGGAATAATCAATATATGAATAACTAATCCCGTATAAGTACATAGATTCGTTCCTAATTAATCCATGTATTACTAATACCTTCTTCATTCTAACAAGCTACCAAACGAGGCTGAGGACCATTTTAGTCATTTTCTCAAACAATTTCTCAAAAAATGATTTTCTCAGCATTTTCCGTTACACCACCGGCCAAAATCCTAAGGGGTCGTTTGGTTTAAGGTATAAGGTGGTTTATCCCAGCACTAATTTTTATACCATGTTTGGTATAAGGTATAAATTAGTGCTGGGATAAATTTATACCTTGTACCAAACATGGTATAAAAATTAGTGCTGGGATAACCCAGCTTATACCTTCTTAACCCACTTATACTGGGATTATTTTATACCATCTTTTAGATGGTATAAAATAATCCCAATAGATGGGATAAATTAGTCCCGGGATTATAATCCCGGGACTAGTGAGTCCTTAAACCAAACGACCCCTAAATGAAAACCTTTTGAGAAGGAAAAACACATGTCATCTTCCCCTTGTTGTTCAATAACAAAAAGGAAAGCTGCTCTTCATTTCTCTCTGTAACAACAACAACAATTCTTCTTTCTCTCGCTCTTTACAGAAACTATTTTCCAGGTATTTTTCTTTTGTTGTCTACAAATCTTCCATCTTCTTGAAAATCTAATTCTTGGGGTATCATTTAATTGTATGTTAGCTTTGTTTATACTTTCTATATATTTTTTGGGGCTCTTTTTACTAGTTCAGCTGTAAAGTCGTTTTTTTTTTTGTATTACTCTGTTGCTTATTTGTTTCCTGTTAATTCTTGAGCTATGGTGTTTTGAAGCTTGCTGCAACTTATTTATGTCTACTCGGAAAGAAGATTTACCTGGTTTAGCCCAGTTTTTCCTTAAACACCTCTTATACACTTTTACAAAAGGTGGACACATAATGTCGTATGATGTTTGTAGAATGTTGTATAGCGTGTGTATAAGCACTGTTGCGTAAAAAAGGTTGGTTATGCGAGTGTAAACTGAAAATATGGCTATGTAGGTGTAATATATTATGTTTGGTTGTATATTTTTTTGATAAAGGTAACATGTGTTTGGTTGTATATTTTTGTAAAAATACCTTATTTATTTATATTTTAATTCCTCTTTCTCTTTATTCATGTGTGATTGGATAGACAGTTCTCTATATAATCTATAGCTGTAAAGTTTGAGTCTTTGCATCTTATTGGTATATTGGCATTTACATAGATAGACACTTAAACCAAGCCTCATCTAGCAAATAAACACTCCAACTTTGAGAATGCACATCTAGACACCTCAACTTGTCCCCACTATGTCTCGTGGACACCCGATGCTGATGTGGCACATAAATTTTGAAGATGTTTGATGACCCTTTTTTAAGTTGGAGTATTCAACTGATACAGTGGAGATGAGTTGAGGTGTCTAGATGTACATTCTCAGAGTTGGAGTGTTTATTTGCCAGTTGAGGCCAAGTTTAAGTGTCTATCGATGTATTATGTCTTAGAGTTATGAGCTTCACATAGCTTCTATTGCTTTGGTGAAGGTAATATTTAAAGAGGTCTTGGTAAATTTATAGGGATTTTAGAACCAGAAAAGTTAGTTGGGAATTGGGATATTTAAATGCTAAGTACTAAAAGTGCAGGCACCATGAAAAAGATTTAATTTCTTGCTATTAGGTTTCATATATAATTGGTTTATTAGATATACTAAGATAGTAGAAGGGAAGGCAGAAAAGGAGTTAGAATCACATATAATAGAGATTGGCTTTTTCCCTTCTCTTTTTTTTTTTTTAAATTGCTATAGGACTGCAAATGAAAAATCTTCTATGATCTGCTGTTTTTGTGCTTGAATTACTAGTTGGAACTTTTCCTATCTTAACCTATTTTTTGTGGATTTTGCTAGTTTTAATACTTCCCTACCCCAATTGACTGATAATCAATACATCTCAGATCCCTATTTACTGCACATATTGTATTAAATTTAAATAAGTTAATCCTAAAATGGTTGGATTAATAAAAATTATTGCAGGTATTAAGGTGATTCATAATGTTTGGACGGGGTGCAAGGAGGAGTGACAACTCCAAGTACTATGAGGTTCTTGGTGTTTCGAAAAATTCTAGTCAAGATGAACTTAAAAAGGCATACAGAAAATCTGCTATAAAGAATCATCCTGACAAGGGTGGGGACCCAGAAAAAGTGAGTTGCTCTTCTTATACATGTAGTTAAAATTTTCTGCATGTTGGTATTCCAGATATGTTGTGTCTAGACCAACAACATCATACCCAGTGAAATCCCACAAAGTGGGGTCAGGGGAGGGTAGAGTGTACGTAGACCTTACCCCAACCTTGGGAGCTATGTTGCTCGGACTCTCCAAAAATGATGCTGCACTCGTGTCGGATCCTTCAAAAATGCACTACTTTTAGAGGATCCGACACGCACCCGTGTCCATTTTTGAAGAGTCCGAGTAACATAGCTTGGGAGGTAGAGAGGCTATTTCCTGTAGACCCTTTACACAAGGACAAGCAAGTCAAAACAGTATAAAAAGCCATGGCAAAATACTACATAATGCATGATAAAGCTGTCTGTGAAAAAAAGGAGTTAGTGTCTAGACTGAGGGAACCTTTTGATTCTGATGCTTGTTTTGTTTTTGATCATACGTTTCTTTGTCCTGTTTTATCTCCACTCAGTTCAAGGAGTTGGCTCAAGCATATGAAGTTCTAAGTGATCCAGAGAAGAGAGAACTTTATGACCAGTATGGTGAAGATGCCCTTAAAGAAGGAATGGGTGGTGGTGGTGGTGGTGGTCACAACCCATTTGACATTTTTGAGTCCTTCTTTGGTGGAGGTTTTGGTGGAGCTTTTGGCGGTAATAACGATTAATGACTCATCTCTCTCTAGAAAGAGGCCTTCTGCTAAATTCCTCTTTGTTATTGTTATCATTTTTAATTTTTTGGTTGAAATATCCCATCTACCCTGGTTATCTCAGGTGGTGGTAGCTTCAGAGGCAGCAGAAAGAAACAAGGAGAAGATGTAGTGCACACTCTAAGGGTTTCTCTGGAAGACTTGTACAATGGCGCAGCAAAAAAGCTCTCTCTTTCACGGAACATATTGTGCCCAAAGTGTAAAGGGTATTTCTCTTTCTTTAATTATCTAACTTTTTTTCATTCACTGATTTTCAAGATAATCCGTTGTGTGATGACAATGTTTTTTGAAATTCTTTTGTTCTCATTAAGGCTGAGAATCAATATTGAGTTCTGTCACTGAACATATATCGGAAAGAATTTGAATAAATTAGGAGTACAATAGAGAAGGAATGGCGTGTCTTCAATTTTTGTATACACGTACTAAATGGTGACTCTGGTTCATCAGGACCTTTTGTGATTCTTTGTGTTGGTCCTTTTTTTGGTTCTCTTTCCAATGATTCTGTCTATACATTGAAATATGATAGTCAGAAGCATTAGTTAATGACAAGTACCACGTAAACCTGAACTTCATGAATAGGTTCTTCTACCTAATTGATGGACTCCTGTAGAGCCCATTCATAAATTTTGCAGTGCAGATTGGTTACATGTATTCCTAAGTAATGCAAACACCAAAATTGGGTAAGCTCTGCGTTTCACTCATATATGAGTCCAAATGGACCACTTTCGAAGATATGTCTGATGCTGTGTTCTAAATACTTTTGGAAATGTTGAAATTCAGACACCCTTTCCACTCCTCTAGGAACAGATTAGGATTACCAACTTTCTGCTAGTTTTCTTGGTGTAACAAAACAAATCTTTTTATAGAAGAAAGTTAGTCATTTGTTGTATACAAAAAGTTGTAATAAAACAAATTCTCCTCACCTTGGTCTGTCCAAGTTCTAAATGGGAAGGCAGAAAAGACTTCTCTGATAGATAAGATACTTATGGACTTCTGTTTCCCTTGGCACTTTGAACACCTTTAGGTGCCCTGTTAATATTTTGTAGGACATTGAAAGGCCTGGATCTAGTTTTTTATGTTGTTGAAACATTTGAAATTGATGGACTAGAAACATTTAATGTCTTTGTCATGCTAGTTTCCATTTCTGTGATCCTTAAATGGGATTTGATGATTTACTTTTGTTTGGAAAAAAAAAGTGGGTTGATATTAGTTTCCATCTGCAGTATAGCTATCATCTATATGGATGCTTACTAAGGTGGTTATGGCCTATGGGGGACTCGTTTGCCTTGTTCCTCCTCTATTTGGTGGGGGTGGGAGTGAGGTTGCTATTGTGAAATTTAATTTAACCTCTTAAAATTAACATATTTGAGAAAACATCACATCATTTTTGGTAGAAATGATAAGAAAGGAAAGAATGATAAAAAATAGAATTTTGCTGTACATATTGTCCTCATCTAAAAATTCACCTCTTTCACCTTGTGGGTCTATATTCACACCAGAATCTCCGCAATCTGAATGAAGAGATTAAAGGGCTTTACCCTCCTTATTTATTAGTTGAATCTCATCTTTATCGGCTTTTTTAAATTGTGTTGCTGATCATTTAACTTGTTCTCAGCATGTATGTTCTGTTGAACTTTACTGGTGAACATTTATTATTTTGTATATGATTTTCTTACATTATCAGGAATGGTTCAAAGAGTGGAGCCTCTGGAAGATGTTACGGATGTCAAGGTACTGGAATGCGTGTTACAACAAGACAAATAGCTCCAGGCATGATTCAACAGATGCAACATGTTTGTCCCGAGTGTCGAGGCTCAGGTAATGAGATATTCCTGTAATTCTAATTTCGGTCTTCTATGTAAAGGAAAAACATTAATTATAACTATGAATCTTTCTTTGTTAATACAGGAGAGGTTATAAGTGACAAGGATAGGTGTCCTCAGTGCAAGGGAAACAAAATTACACAAGAAAAGAAAGTACTGGAAGTGAATGTTGAGAAAGGGATGCAACATGGTCAGAAGATCGTTTTTGACGGGGCAGCTGATGAAGCTGTGAGAGTTTTTTACTATGCAAATTGCTTAGCTTTTGCAATTCCCAATACATGTTAAATTGTGCCTCCACAGTTCTTAGGCAATATTTGCAAACAACAACGGATCCTTCTTCCCAAGTCTAATCTATTCGAATCTATAAATTTTGAAGTCAGTGCAGGATCGTGAATTGAATATATATCCTGATATACAATATCGTCGATCCTATCTGCTTTCCTTTTGCTGTATTGGCAGGCGATATCTCGTTTCTCATAGTTGTTTTTGTGGTTATATGCAGCCAGATACGGTCACCGGCAACGTCATTTTTGTATTACAACAGAAGGATCACTCAAAGTTCAAGCGGAAGTCTGATGATCTTTATGTGGAACACAAACTCAGTTTGACAGAAGCTCTCTGTGGCTTTCAGTTTGTCGTGACTCATCTGGATGGTAGGCAGCTTCTGATCAAATCTAGCCCTGGAGAAGTTATAAAGCCTGGTAAGGAATCCTTCAGTTTGTGCTTAATTACTTGGGCTTTTTTCATTTTTGGCCCGTCAGCCGAAATTAATTACGGGCACTAGCCAAAGTACATAGAACACTTACACTGATAATGTATATTATGTGCACACTATATGTATATGATATGTATATTTATACTTCATATACAAAACCTATACATTTGCTGGCTATTATTTTTCTGAGAGGTCCAAAAATGTAATTATCCCTAATTATGATTACTTTGTGAAGTGAGATGTGATTTATATATGATCCTCATTTGGTTGTCTCTTGCAGATCAATATAAGGCAATAAATAATGAAGGAATGCCCCATTACGGAAGGTCATTTATTAAGGATCGGCTTTATATCCATTTTAATGTGGAATTTCCAGAATCTGGAATTCTTTCGCCGGAGAAATGCCGTGCTCTTGAGGCTATTCTGCCACCTGGACCAGGGAAGCGGTCATCTGATATGGAATTGGACAATTGTGAGGAAACCACTATGCATGATGTCAACATGGAGGAAGAAATCAGGCGCAAGGAGCAGCAACGCAGACGAAAGGCTTATTATGATACAGATGATGATGAGCCAAACGTACATCGTGTGGGTTGTAACCAACAGTAAAATTTCCAGATAGTGGTATTTTGGTTAGTCCCATTTTTGTCTATGCTCGGTTGGCTGTTTTGGTTAGGAATTAACTGTGGCTTTCTTTTTGGTTCTTCTTCAGATTGTTATGTTGGTCTCAATGCTGTAGGTTTTTTTTGGTCCTAAAGTTCATTGCTAGCTCTATTGGGCTTCCTCAGCTCTTATTGTCGTATCCCATTTTAACCGGGTTAAATTAGGAGTACAACATTTTGGTGATTTCTATTTATTTTATTTTAAGGAGTCGCCACCTAATTAATTTTAAAGGTGAATTAGGACACCTAATTATTAACTAAGGTAAAGCTATCTAAATTTCCGTTAATGGTCTGCTTAATTAGTGTGATTCTAGGTAAGGGTTCTAATTATCCTAAAGGGAAGGGGTTAGGCATCCTTTAGAATCCGCCAACGGCGGTTTACCGGTCAAACTTAGGTTAATTAATTAGGGCTAAATATAGCGTTTAGTTTTTTAGAAAATGGCTTACAATTATCGCTAAAAGTTTTAAGGGAAAATAATGTTAGTTAAAATAAGATTTACAGAAAATATAATAATTTGTACAAAATAAGAACTTTAACATGTAAAATAATTGGACTTATTCTATAAATAGAATATAAGACGAGATGAGTTTTCTTTCTCTTTTGTTAACTTTATTTTAACTATATTTGGCTAAATATGTATAATCGGATCAATCTAAAATATTTATAAAATATACTTGGATTAATATTTGTGTGTTAGTGACGTTTTAATTTCTAAGATAGTAACAATAAAACATAATTCCTTTGATTCAAAGCATACTATTTTAAAAATCAATTATTCTGAAAATGAATATCAAGATACTATAAATAATGTAAAAGAAGAAAATGAAACTAGAATTAATTGGTTTTTCTTAAATTAACTACCCCTTTCACTGAAACTAAGTTTCATACTAATTCTACTAAGGTTCATTTAGCTAAGGAAACAAAACAAGTAAAATGTTAGTTGCACAAATACAAATCTAATGCATAAAATGAAATAAAGGAGCAAATGATATTAAAATGGGCTCAGCCCACTTTAGGACTGCTGAGAAACTGTTCACGCTATTGGGCCTTAGCCCAGAATTTCCGTTTCTTTTGTTTTGCTGCGGATAGAGGCTGGACACGGGATGAGTCGTGTTGGGCTTTTAACCCAACGCCAAATGTGGAAGAAGATGAGTCGCTTGGACTCGTATGCGATGGTCATGCATAAAATGAAAGGAAAAAAGGATTAGTATGTGATCCATAAATAAGACTAAGCATATACAATGTAAACTCAAAAGAGGGAACAAATTTGAATTGTTACGACCAATTCCCCTAATGAAAGAGATCAAGTGAACACGCACCACAATTTATGAGCCAAAGCATACACGCGGACAGAGTAGACATTATGGCAAAGTCAAGACAAGATGGTACCTTTAGTAGTTGGTTTATTAATTCCTACTGAGAATACCGAAAGAGTTAAAGATGCTCTCGTTCACACTAAAAGAGGACAATACGCTTGTATCTATAATAACATGATAAATGGGAATTATATCTTGACCAACCTACTGTGAGATTGGAAAAGCTGAATGGTCAGCCTATGTTTATTCGTTAATTCCAAATTACCACGATACTGATCATACAACTTTCAGATAAAAAAAAATAGACACTGATGACCGCTTCTGCCAAACAGCAACTGTCACCGCATTTTCACTAAGCCAAGTTCCCAAAATATCACAACCTCAGGGGGCAGGACAGAGAGGACAATATGGAATGTAAAGTATATTTTTTTTTCCGTGTAATGAGGATGAAAACAACAGTGACCAGATCTCTTCACCCAAGTCAAAACAAAACACCATGCAAGGAAAGCATACCATTCTAATTCTAAATGACTTTCAAAGAAAAGTATAAGTTGTTCAAGGATTTTCTCAACGTTATAACCTCTTTTAGACCTTGTTTTAGACAAATGAATATTTAAGCTAGGTGGTTTTAGCCTTATTAACATTTTCAAACATTAACATGAAGCGCAAAGTGGACATAGTTCCATTAACATGAAGTGCAAAGTGGACATAGTTCCCATGTGATGAACTAACACAGATTTCCTATCATTTTCAGTTTCATAAGTCCAGTAACCATATACTCAGACTAAGACACAAGTATTTCAATTCAAAATAAACAAAATCTTAGAGCAGAGTCATTATCAAATCCTACAAGAACATGACAACACACAAACCAATCTGAATGGCTTGAACAAGTCAGTGATAGATTCAGGGGTACAAGGGGACATTACGTAATTATACAAACCAGCACTAACAAACACATTGACATTTGCAAGGATAGACAGGCCCTTATATTCATACTAAGCTTAAGCGAGTTGAGATAAATAAGGAGGACGCTGATCAAGAAATTACAGTAAAGGCATATTGACTCAACACAAAACTATTAAGCTATATTTAACAGAGTAGTATAAGCCATAGGGAGTTATAATCACATGCTTTTGATTAAATAAAGGACTTGTCATACAATGCTTAACCATAGAGTAACAGTTTAAGTAATAGATAATAATTGGACTTAATCAGACAGGTTTCATAGCCACAACTAATTTCAACACAAAATAAGACAAATAGGGATAGACTCTCTTAAAATTATGTATAATACACTACATACCCGTAGCAAACAGGGGACAATATATGGGTTCAAACCATAATGTTTAGAATTAAGGAAATTACAGATTCAACTAGCTAAGACCAAAGCCAACAATATAGAACAACAACTTGCTTCAGACCTTCCTATGGTTCTATGCAGCACATTAGTGATAGGATTTGAATGATATTGACTATAGGCAGAGTTAACTCCTTTTCATATCTCAAATGATACATATGCAGGTAAGAGTAGTTAAATCCTCTCTGCTGAAGTTTGAAAGTATAAGGAAAGAACAGGGCAGATTTGGATTCTTTTAATGTTAATGT
The DNA here is from genome assembly GCF_019175385.1 of Lycium barbarum. Taxonomy (NCBI): domain Eukaryota; kingdom Viridiplantae; phylum Streptophyta; class Magnoliopsida; order Solanales; family Solanaceae; genus Lycium; species Lycium barbarum. Next base: position 23,561,012 of record NC_083341.1, read on the forward strand.
TTTCCTTTCAGATGGCAATCAGGGTGTTAAGGAAAGAAATCAAATAGCATTTTGAGTGGCAATCAAAATCACATTGCTGGACACTTAGTGTTACACCTCGGAAGTTTCTCCGTACTTGTATGATGAGTGGAATGATGAAAAGTTGAGTGAATGATGTTTTGTTAAGTCGGGAATGGCTAATTAAGAATTTTTGGAAATAAGAAAGTCGCGGAAAAGTTTTCAGCCAGTGGTCGTATATGGCACTATACGGCCCGTAAAGTGATTTACGGACCGTATAGTGCAATCGTCCTCCAGCTTGTCAAAAATCCCAACTTTCTGTAAATGTTGAATATGGTTAAATACGACCCAGTTTACGGACCGTAAACCAGGTCGTAAACTACCATGTCCATCAGCCAAAACTTTCTGTCTTTGAAATGGTTAAATACGACCACAGTGGACGGATCGTAAATCAAAATACGGTCCGTATATGGTGGTTTACGACCACTGTTCACCCCGACAAGAATTCATTAAAGATCAGATTTTGTGATTTTAAAAAGGGACTTAGGCTTCATATTACTTCATTATTCATCCAACAACTCAAGAGACCTCTAGAACATTCCAAATAATTCCTCCACAAGAATTCAAGAGAATTAAAGGGAATATGAAGACCAACAACACTAATTCCATGGAATCAAGTGTAAGAACACATCGAAGGATCTTCTAAGTCAAGAAATTCCCAAGAAGGTGGAACTAGGGTTGTGGCTAATTGAAGTATTTCAACTTAAGGATTGTTCAACCATCATCCAAGGTAAGTCTTATGATTATTCCATGTAGTTTGAAGTATTGGAAAGCTTAGACACTTGAAATGTAGAAGAACATAGAAATGGGTCATTACTGAGTGAATAGTGACATAATTGAAAGATAGTGGAATTGAATCATGAAAGTTGAAGAGTTGTGATTATGAATACGTTATAATGATGTTTATATCATGAAACAAGTATTAAACGCGTGAAAACACAAAGATGAGTTATAAGGAGAAATATGGGAAAATTAGAGGAAAATGGTGGATTTTGCCAAACGCACGTAAATGACGATTGTCGATTATGATATTGCGAATAATATTATGAATATTGGGAGTTGATATAGAACGTGAGAAAAGTAGTATGAGCGAAGGAAGCGTTGTCCGACTTCTCCTAGAATTAGCGACGTGTTCTTATAGTCAGTTACTAATGTTGATATGAACTCTCTTATGAAGGTAACGACGTGATATCGACGGAGAACAAGTGAGCGATATCTTAGCTAAACGACCAAGGTATATGAGGCTAGTCCTTCTTTCTAATGGCATGAATCTTTTAGCTTGAATCCCTATTCCATCCATGACTTCTTACATTCTAAGAAAGTTAAAAGCTTATGCCTATGAATGTCTATATGAGATAAGTTATACGATATGATGACACTAGAATGATGATGATGTTATTCCTTGCCTACACTCACCTTATGTACTAGTCCTTTCAAGGTGAAGCAGAACGTCCATGATGGTTCCATAATGTAATCGGGGGATCACGACATTACGTCACCCCGATAGAGTAAAGTTGATCATGAGTCTTATATACGCATTATGACAAGATAAGTATTTTATGGTACGCATATTACTATGAGCATTTACATTGAGCATGTTATGAGCATTTCACACCGGGCCTAGTTGGCCGGGCAGACACCGCTTCGGCGGGCGGCGATACGGATACACCACGACCTACGGGCGTGGGCAGACACCACTAGTGGGCGGCATGAGATGGTACCCCGGACGCGGGAGGCCTGGACGCGGGCTAATATTATTGATTATCACACCGTTCCGACAAGGACGGGCAGCTTGCATATGATGCATACATGTCATGATGATGAGTATGAGTAAGATAGCATGCATTACTTCATTTATGATTATCAGTCAGATCCAGATGTCTCATGTTGATGTTATCCTCATATTATTGATGTTTCTTTTCATTATGTATGCCTCTCATGCTCGGTACAATATTCGTACTGACGTCCTTTCTTCGGACGCTGTGTTCATGCCCACAGGTAGACAGGGAGGAGAGCTTGGCCCAGGTCCTCAGTAGCTGCCAGCTGATAGATAGCACTCCATTGTTCGGAGGTGCTTATGACTATTCTTTTGATGTACATTCACACATGCATATTTTGGGCATGACGGAGTCTTGTTCCGTCCATGTATTCATTATGTTAGTAGAGGCTCGTAGATACGCAGTGTGGGTTAGATGGTCTCACAAGATGTTTTCATATGTATGTATACTATTTTGATAGCCGAGAGGCAAATGTATATAAAGTATTTATATTTTGATTAAATATGATTTTCCTACAATTAGTATGTGAAATTGATAAAAGAGTATTAAATGAGCGAGACAAGCAGTAGAGTAAGCGGTGCTCGGTAATTGCTCCAGGTACCCGTCGCGGCCCCTAGCTGGGTCGTGACACTTAGCACACAAGGGAAAGATCAACCAGGTCCTATACACACATAAGCATGGGTTAACAGATCTATCACATGGGTTTATATGCGCAGATGTAATCCAAACAAGTATGATTATACTTTCAAACCATCTAGGTATATCAATCATAGCATACAGTAGTCCAAAACATGCTCAAAATCAGTCAACTACTCCTTTAACGTGGATAGCATTTTGTATATATAACCAACAATCTTGCATACACACAGATCAACTGGACCAACTTCTATTAGGAAACTAAGCTAAAGCTAATCTGAGATCGGATCGAAAAGGCATAATTATCAAACGACATATATTCTAACCCAAAGTACCATATAACTAAGCAAAGCTGAAAACTAAACTAAAGTAAGACATAAACATACAGATGCTGTTAATTACCAAACTGAAACTAAACCGAATTAAGGCATGGACATACAAACATTATTAATTACTAAATCGAACCTGGACTCATTAAACATGAACATGCATAATGACACTAAGCTGCTAAAATGAAATTAAACCGACTGAAACAACAACACACACGAACATACCAGAAACTTCAGATTTGAAAGAAAAGAACACACTGACCTTTTATGGGTGCAGTGAACTAGGGGTCGACATCTCGAATCTACTCGAACACGACGAGCTCGAAATCGATTAAAGTAACTAAAGCTTCAGATTGGAAAGTGAAAATAGAGTAATATGTGGCTATTTTTCAGAACGAGGCTATTTTTTCGATGAGGATTTCATTCCCAAATCTTATATTTTCAACAGAAGGTTTTTTTCTGATTTTAAAAGAAAATCAAGACTAGAGTAGAAACGAAGCTTAAGACTTGAGGACAGGAAACTTGTGTATCCTCCGAAAACCTGAGAACCCCCCCCCCCCCCCCCCATTTAGATTCAACTTCGAATCCCATTTATAGGGTTTTGTTTGTAAAGAAGAGAGAGAGGAGCGGGGGGACAAGAGGGAATGGGGATGACAGTGAGCGTGGGGAACAGGGGAAGGTGGAAGTGGCAGAGGAAGGGGCGTGGGAGAGATGACGATGAAAGAGGGAGAGAAGAGAAGGGATGGGGGCGGCTGATGAAGGAGAAAGAGAAAGAGATTAGGGATTAGGGTTTTAAAAAAAATAAGGGGATGGGCTGGACCGGGTCGGGTAAATTCGGGTAGTGGGCTGGGTATTGGGTTAAAATAATGGGCTGGTGGTTTGAAGATGTGGGCTGAAAATAAAATGTGGACTGGTCTGAAAATTGGGTTGGGGTGAATTAAAATGGGTAGTGGGCTATGAAAATTGTTTTGGGTTAATCCGAAAGTATTGGGGGTGAATTGGGCTCGTATTTGAACTAATAATAATAATAATAATAATAATAATAGCTAGTAACTGTAATAGAATAATGAAACGCCGATATTGATAAGAGGCTAATAATTATAGTAAAAATATAAATATATTTTTTAATTTGCCAAAAATTATTAGAAGCGTAAATAGGTATTTTGGAGGAGAGGCGGAACAAAATTGGGTGTCAACACTTATGATGGAATGTTTGGTCATTCCTTAGTTAGGTAGTAGTATAGAATATGAGAGCATCGTTTGTATGACCATGGATTATGTGGGGTTTGTGTGCGATAAATAGCTTTAGCAATGTTCGCAGGGCAATGCATTCTGTTTGAAACCTTGTTGCAGCACAGTTGTTAAAGACACGAGTAAATAAAAGTATGCTCTCTCTGCGGTAATTCTGCTCTCATCGCCAGTGGTCATCCCTGTTGGTATTGTATCAGTTTAGTTTATCCGATGGTGTTGATGGGTTAAGCGGAGAAATTGAAAGTTATACTAGTGAATTTTGACAAGGCGGTATCGGATAACCTCTTTGGCTTTATTGAGGCTTTTGTAGTGTGTCTTTTTTACATTAGAGAAACCGTAGGCATCATTCTTCATTCGAGTCGACTGTTACTAAAATTTACTTAAAATTTAATGCTTATCCTATAAAAAAGAATCAGACCTGCATGTACGCATGCATGATGAAGACATAGATAAGTAAATAAAAGTGCTCTTTTGAAAAACTTAAGCTTTAATTTTCATCAAAAGAAAAAAAAAAAAAAAACTTAAGCTTTAACCATCTCATACTAAAATTGTTTAATGTTAGAGTCAGGCTTATTCAATAACTGGTTCAATTTCTTAGATTTACTGCATTTATATCGAAGTTCATTCTTTTGTTAGAAGTCAGTTCTTTGGTAAGTTGATGTTAGAAAATGTGTTGTGCTCGAACCTTAAGAGGTAGTGAGGTACTATACGTTAAGCGAATTAGGACACCTTTGGCCATAAGAATTATTCATTTTTTTCAGATTTTTTTTTCACTTTTTTCAAAAATCAGTGTTTGGCCATGAAAATTTTAAATACAACTTGAAGTTGTATTTGGAATTTGAAAAACAAGCAAAACCTTGTTTTTCACCCTTTTCACAATCAAAACCTTGTTGAAAAAGTACATTTCAACAACAAAATATTATTTGCAATAACTATGGCCAAACGCTTACTTAATATCGTTCGACTTTATTAATAACTCAAAATGAAAGTTGAATATCTCATAGCAACATAAATCATGAAGTACGAGATAAAGGTTGAAACCCAACTCAATCACACGATATAAAGTCAAAGAGTATCTATCATAAACCGATGTAAGAGTTAAGATGCAACCCGAAACAAAAAAACATAGGGAAATTAAATAAGCTGAAAAGGCACCACAATAGATGTTGCCTCACGTGGATTTTTAAACTGCATCGAAAAAGATCGGATGGAACCGGCAGTCGTGCTAGTAAATGAATCTGTACGAAACAGAAAATGGTGAGCCACAAGGACCCATTGAGATCAATAAATTATAATATATACAAAATATAAACCAACAGCATAGCATGCTTAAACCATATCTATATCATGGACCTTCGTGCCGAAAACACTAGACCTAAACAATGAATCCGCGACTTAAATAGTACAAAAAAAGAAAAGTTGAATCAAAGTAGTACGAAAAAAAAAAAACACATAAGTAGGATTCACGCACGAATTTCGTGCGTGAAAGGACCAAACTGCAAAAATAACAGTTTGGCCTTTCACGCACTGAATCAGTGCGTGAATGAGCAAACCAAAAGTCACCCCCTTTTCACCTTTTCAGCCAATGACATTTGTTGTCATTAGCTGCCCACTTGTCTTCTCCTCTTCTTTTTAAGTTCTCATTGCACTGCATCGCATGGAGTCCGGAATCAAAATGTCCCCAAAAAAATCACTTTGAACCAAAATATCCCAACAAAAAAAAAAAGGTACAAAACTACCTTTAGCGCAGTAAAATACTGCGTTATAGAAACAGTACCAAAAAGCAAAAAAATTGGCCAAATTTTATTTTTTGCAATACTTAGTGTTTTTTTCCATACTTTGACCAACGATTAGTCATGTGTCAAGACTCCGAAACGTCAATATTTTATATAGAACCTGATATTTTTTTCTACGTACAATAATGTAGGCCCAATACATCAAGGATACATAGACGTTCGGATCGTCATTTTAGGGGTTGAAAAGGTGCCCGAAGTAAGTTTTGTTTGAAATAACTTAGTGTTTTTTCCATACTTTGACCAACGATTAGTCGTAGGTCAAGACTCCGAAACGTCAATATTTTATATAGAACCTGATATTTTTTTTCTGCGTACAATAATGTAGGCCCAATACATCAAGGATACGTAGATGTTCGGATCGTCAATTTAGGGGTTGAAAAGGTGCCCGAAGTAAGTTTTGTTTGAAAAACTTTAGTGTTTTTTTCATACTTTGACTAACGATTAGTCGTGGGTCAAGACTCCGAAATGTCAATATTTTATATAGAACCTGATATTTTTTTCTTCGTACAATAATGTAGGCCCAATACGTCAAGGATATGTAGACGTTCGGATAGTCATTTTAGGGGTTGAAAAGGTACCAGAAGTAAGTTTTGTTTGAAAATTTTAGGGTGTTTTATTTTTTAAGATTTTGATTTAAGCGTGTTATTTTTTAATCAAGACATAACTTTATTTTGAATATAAATATAATTCTAAAAAATATAGGGAGAAAAACTAGTTGTAAAGTCGTCAAACTTTAGATGGTCATAACTTAGGGAGATTTTTTTTTTGCTTCTATAACGCAGTAAAATACTGCGTTAAAGCAGTTAACGGCTCCAATTTTTTTTTGCTTTTTGGTACTGTTTCAACCCCTAAAATGACGATCCGAACGTCTACGTATCCTTGATGTATTGGGCCTACATTATTGTACGCAGAAAAAATATCAGGTTCTATATAAAATATTGACGTCTTGACACACGACTAATTGTTGGTCAAAGTATGGAAAAAAACACTAAGTGTTGCAAAAAATAAAATTTGGCCAATTTTTTTTTGCTTATTGGTACTGTTTCTATAACGTAGTATTTTACTGCGCTAAAGGTAGTTTTGTAACTTTTTTTTTTGTTGGGATATTTTGGTTCAAAGTGATTTTTTTGGGGACATTTTGATTCTGGACTCCATGCGATGCAGTGCAATGAGAACTTAAGAAGAAGAGGAGAAGACAAGTGGGCAGCTAATGACAAAAAATGTCATTGGCTGAAAAGGTGAAAAGGGGGTGACTTTTGGTTTGCTCATTGACGCACTAATTCAGTGCGTGAAAGGCCAAACTGTTATTTTTTGCAGTTTGGTCCTTTCACGCACGAAATTCGTGTGTGAATCCTATTTATGTGCTTTTTTTTTCTGTACTACTTTGGTTCAACTTTTCTTTTTTTGTACTACTTAAGTCGCGGATTCCCTAAACAATGGGCCATCTATATATATGTAGGGCTTTCCTTTCTTATTAGGTCTTGCATTAGATGCCATCCACTAAAGTGACCAAAAATAGGATGCATTAATGATTTAATGTATAATGATAACTTGCCAGTTGCCACCGATCAGTTTGGAATCAAAAGGTACTTCTCTCCAAAAAAAAAATAAAAAAAAATAGAGGCTGATTTAAAATTAACGAGTTTAATTTTTTTTTTCCTAAATAACTTAACGTTGACTGCATCCTATTTTTGGTTTGTGAGTTTAGAATCTAATATTTACTAAAGAATTAGTAATTTGTCACATACGTATCTATGTTTTTTATTAAAAATATTGGATTCAGTTGAACTTATAACACATCTGCATCGACATTGACCCCTCTGCAGAGACGGAGCCAGGATTCGAAGCTTGTGGGTTCGAGGTTTCAATTCTTTAAAGTTACTGGTTCTTAATTAATAATTTATACATATTTGACAAAATTTTTAATATAAATATATGATTCGGACAAAAATTAATGGATTCGATCGAACTCACACCCGAAGGGCTGGCCCCGCTCCCTGCTCCTCTGTATGCTAGCTAAAGAGGATAAATCATATCAACCATGTGATATGTGTGTTTTGGAGAAGGGAATATAAATGAGTTACCTTTTTTTAAGTGCCTCTCTCCTAGGCCTTAAGACAGCACCAGGATCATCATTTTTGGCAAACATTATTACTGTTTTGAAAATTCCCAAAGTCCACGTAATCAATCATCACTAAATGGAATTTGATGAAGGGGTATCCAAACAGAACTGAAAAGAAGTGTTTATTTAGAGTGAAGAATTTCTTGGCACTCTATGAATTTAAGATCACTGTCGAGAATAATTATTGAAAGTACGTTTACTCAATTGTTTGATTAGCTGACTAAAATATTCCGTGATAATACGTTTACTCAATTGTTTGATTAGCTGACTAAAATATTCCGTGATAATAGTTTTGGAATTTTAATTCTTGAACTAATTTATCTCATCTCGGAGGGAATAAAATAATCCCAAGTTTGATGAGATAAGAAGAGATACCCAGGATTAAGTTTTGCACTAGATTTATCCTGTTTTTGGTTGATGATATAAATTAATCCACCTGCGATATTATATTCCTCTCTGCAGGATGAATTATGCAATTTAAACAATAAAATGTGTCCTTTCGCGAAAAAAGTAATGGTACATTTGAAAAACTAAATTAGAACTCACATATTGAGAGGTGAAGAAATTGGAGGTGCAAATTTGCAGTGAAGTAGAGAACTTAGAGATTTATTTACTACAACAAAAAAGAATCTTAGTGACAATAACTTTGAATTTTATTTAGCGGCGAAAAAGCTGTTCTAAGAACTTTACTAGCAGCTAGTTACTTGACGTTGTATCCGGCGTTGGTAGTTAAAGGTTTTGCCAACAATTAAATATTAGAAGGAGAATGGAAAAAGAAATGTAAAAACACTAGAGCCATGACAAGATTATTGCAGAGGCGGATACATGATTTGAAATTTATGAGTTCCGACTAATTCCGAAGTAAAATGGTATCTGATGTTACACACTACAAGAAAGTACATAAATGGCAACAACTCTTTCGCAACAAAAATAATATTGCTGGCAAAATTCAATATTTGGCAACAACTTAGTTTTATTGTTGGCATATATGATGAAACTTTTAAAAATTAACTTTTTTTTTTTGCCAAACAATTTAATTTTGTTGCCATATATTGACTATTGTTGCAAAAAGTACTTTTGGCAATAACGAAAAAGTTGTTGCACGTCGTTGCAATAACAGCCGATGGGAAAAGTTTATGTAACAACAAAAAATGTTGTTGCCAAAAGTACTATTTGCAGCAATAGTCAATACTATGGCAACAAAAAAATTTGTTGGCAAATGTCTTATTTCTTGTAGTGACGACCCGCCAGGTCGCCTTTGAGCTTTTGACCTTTTTCCCCACAATACCCTTCCCATAGCCTTATCATGGTATTTATGACTTGCGAGGATGGGTGACGCGATTTCCAAGGCAATCAGGTGAGTATCAGGTAAGAAATAGTAAAATTGAAAGTTCCTAAGTTAAGGAAATAAAGATTGACCAAATCAACATTGGAGGTTAATGAACCCGTATGGGAGTTTCGTCAATTCCATAAGGTCTGGAATGTTATTTATGAATTAGTCGAGAGGTCGGTATAGATCCCAAGAGGCTCGGGAGTAATTTGGACCTTTCGTTGAGAAACTAGTTAGGTTTAAGGATTAGAGTTGACCACGGTCAATGTCAGCTCAAGACGATCCTGTTTCGATGTTTTGAGTACCGAGCAGGTTCGTAGAGTGTTTTATATGATTGAAATGCATATTTGGTTTGTATTCAGGGGGCTTCGAATGAGTTCCGGATGATAAAAATGAGTTTTGAACTTGGCTGGTTTTCAGTTGCTAGTGTGGGCTGAATTGCTCTTCGTGATCGCGTAGGGGTTGTCGTGATTGCATAGAGGGGGAAGACAGAGCATCGCGATCGCGATTGCGTAGAGTACTTATAGCGATGGGAAAAACAGTGCACCGTGATCACGGTGATGGACCTCGCGATCTCGATGAATGCACTGCAGCTGAACAATGTTATTTTCCCAACTTCAAAAATATTTCTCATTTTCGTATTTTTAGTTCTAGAGCATAGATTAGGATGATTCCAAAGACATTTTGCACGATTTGGCTTGGGAGTAAGATTTAAATCCCTAATTTGATGTTTTCACTTAATTCCTCATTAATTAATGATTTAAATCATGTTGTGGGTGGAAAATTGAGGGTTTTAGCCCTAAAGTGAAAATTAAGTATTTATTTGATTTGGGATCCAATTAGTGGATGGATTTGGCTATTTTTGTGGGTTTAGAATATTAAGGTCATGGGTATTTTTCCTTGGGGGTTTTGGTTTGACTTTTTGGGCCCGCAAGTCTACGGACTCGTTTCCTTAAGTACGCGCGTATTTGATAGATTGAGAACTATCCGAGGCTCTGAGGAAGAAAGGGTGATATCTTGAGGTTCGTGGCACATTTGCTCGACATTTGAAGTATGTTAAGACTTCTTGACTTCGCTTGAAGGACGTTTTCGATAAACATAATAAAGTAAGCTTAGGACGTTTTCGATAAACATAATAAAGTAAGCTTAATAGGGCTGGGGCAGAAGTTAATCTATCCTTTAGCTCTTGAAAACTACATTCACAAGCATCTGTCCATTGAAACTTAGCTAATTTCGGGGTCAGCTTCGTGAGTGGTGCAGAAATAGAAGAAAATTCCTCTACAAATCTCCTGTAATAACCTGCTAAGCCCAGAAAACTACGAACCTCCGTAGGTGTTGTAGGCCTTGGCCAAGTCTTCACCGCTTCAATCTTTTGGGTATCTACCCGAATACCATCGGCTGCAATAACATGCCCCAAAAAGGTCACTGAGTTCAACCAAAATTCACACTTAGAAAATTTGGCAAATAACTCTTGAGTTTGAAGAACTCCAAGAACGGTTCGCAAATGATCCGCATGTTCTGCCTCGGACCTAGAATATACCAGGATATCGTCAATGAACACGATCACAAATAAATCTAAGAAGGTCCTGAACACATTGTTCATCAAATCCATAAATACTACCTGCATTAGTTAGCTCGAATGACATTACCCGGAACTCAAAATGGCCGCATCTAGTCTTGAAAGCTATCTTAGGAATATCTTTCTCCCGAACTCGCACTTGATGATACCCAGATCTCAAATCTATCTTTGAGAACCATTTGGCGCCTTGCAATTGGTCAAATAAATCATCAATCCTCGAAAGCGGATATTTATTCTTGATTGTCACCTTATTTAACTGCCGATAGTCAATGCACATTCGCAAAAAGCCATCTTTCTTTCGCACAAACAACACGGGTGCTCCCCACGGGGATGAACTAGGCCTAATAAAGCCTTTCTCAAGCAAGTCCTTCAATTGCTCCTTCAACTCTTTCAACTCTGCGGGAGCCATTTTGTAAGGTGGAATAGATATGGGTTTTGTGTCCGATAGCACATCAATAGCAAAATCAATCTCCCGTTCTGGAGGGAGGCCTGGAAGCTCTTCCGGGAACACATCCGGAAACTCATTCACCACGGGGACAGATTGAAGAGTTGGCGATTCAGCTTCTACATCATGAACCCGAACTAGATAGTAAACACAACCTTTGGCGATCATTTTCCTTGCCTTGAGATAGGAAATAAACCTACCTTTTAGGGATGCAGTATTTCCTTTCCATTCTAAAACTGGTTCTCTCGAAAACTGGAAGCGAACCATTTTCATCCTACAATCAACATTGACATAGCAAGAAGCCAACCAATCCATGCCCATGATAACATCAAAGTCCACCATTCTTAACTCATGTAAATCAACCATCGTACGATGGTCACAAATCACAACTACACAATTTCTATATACTCTGCTAGCTATTACCAGCTCACCAACGGGTGTAGATACCTCAAAAGGTTTGATTGACTCCGTTTTGACCCCAAACCGACCCGCAATATATGGAGTAACATATGACAATATGGAGCCCGGATCTATCAAAGCATATACATCGTGAGAAAATACCGATAGTATACCTATGACGACATCGGGAGATGACTCAAGATCTTGGCGTCCAGCCAAGGCATAAATACGGTGCTGAGGACCGCTGGAACTAGGAGCTCTCCCTCTACCTGTACCGTGGCTGGCCAGCGCCTGTGAACCTTGCCCCATATGGAGTATCGATGATGAAGACTGTCACGCCCCGAACCTGGGCCTGGACGTAACACGGCACCCGGTGCCTGACTGCATGTGACCGAGCGAACCAACTAGCTGCTGAATCAACATGTGATACCAAAACATAACTAATTTATAGAATAAAACTAACACATGCTGATGAACTGAAAGTCTCACTGAAATATCATAATGCGGAAATACTTAAGCAATCTGAACATATATGAAATTAGCCAACATGGCTAAACCAAACAACTGAACGACTGCCAACAAGGCTAACATAATAAATATCTGACTGTCTGAACTGTGTCTATGAAGCCTCTAAGAGTACTGAATAATAGAGCTGTCTATAAACTGAAATAACTGGATAGCTGACAACGCCCCGAATGAATGTGGGGCTCACCAATAGCTGATATGTGCACTCCTAATTAGCTGAGTCGTCAACCTGTGTATCGTTACCTGCATCGCGAGATGCAGGTCCCCAAGCAATAAAAAGGGACATCAGTACATTTGAATTGTACTGGTATGTAAAGCAACTGAAGCAATAAAATACTGGAACTGAAACTGAAACTGAAACTGAACTAAACAGGAAAGTAAGAAGCTGAAGTACTCCCTGTTCTGGATGAAGAATCACCTGTAAAACTGTAATTATAACTGTGGCCTCGGGCCCAAATAATGTGCACAAATACTGTGGCCTCTGGCCCAAGCAATACGTATGCATAAACTGTGGCCTAGGGCCCAAAAGTACAGATACAGGTGTTCAACATTAACAATTCACAAAACTGAGACTGGCTATATCTGATAGCATGATAACTGTTTCTGATTATGGGACTCTTGTAAATAACTGGCTATACACTGACTGAGACTCATGTGATAATAATGCATAAGTCTACAAAGATTACGTGTTGAGTTCATGATGTTCAAAGTGACAACCATGAACGAATTTTGTAACTGCAACCTTAGAAGATAACAGTTCTATATCATATCATGAAACTAGGGCTAAACTATATTCTGAGTCAAATTGCTAACAAGTATGAAGAATGAGGCGTAGGGAGAATTATGAACATTCCCTAACGTAGATAGTTAGCCTCACATACCTTAATTCCAGCCTTTGAGCGTAATACAATGTTCGTCACCCCTTTCAACTTTGATCTATAGCAATACAAGTCAAAGGGATTCTATATTAGCAATAATATTCATGATTTGGTCATCTAAGCATTTTATCAAACACTTAGTGGGCATAAAGCTTCACAATCTCCATTAATGGTGTTTCTTCACCCAATTCCCATTCTATTACTTCTAGGTGATTCTACAATCTCAATTAGGTGTAATAACGTCATTCTTCATCACCCACATGAATACAACAATCCCAAATCAACAATCCAAAACTCGAGCATAATTCATATAATTTCCTTTATCAACCCATTTGTTATTCTCCCAAGAATTCATCAATTCTCAACTATAAATGATTTGAGAGTAGGAATATTACCTTTTGTGAGCATCCACCACGAAATCAACTTCCAAAGTTTGATTTGTAGCTTAGAACGACGGCAAGAACTTGTACTACACTTTATCCTTCACGAGCCTTGGGATTTGAGGCCTTCAACTTGTTGGATCCTCTCCTTTCTCTCTCTAACTATCCTTTCTCTCTCTCTAAAATCTGAAAATATGAGGGAAGGAGGCTGCTAGGGTTGGACATTTCCCTTAAATATTAAGTGGAAATGGGTCTGACCCAACTTGAGTTCGGGTTGGACCAAGTCCACTGTCCAGCATGACCTTTCTGTCTTAAAACGTTCGTATCTCCCTAACCAGATGTCTCCTCGAGGCCCATAATATACCGTTGGAAAGCTATTTCAATTATCTACAACTTTCATGTTATACATTTTTCCAAATTCCCAACTTATAATAGGGTTATGGCCTCCCGAAGTTAGATCAGCCGAAAACGTACTTCCAATCGACGGCTCATTCGACGTTTCGTCGATCAGATCGATGAAACGTCGATCTCCTCCGTTGAATTGGCCAAATTTCCAGTGAACAATGCACATTCGACGGTTCAAAGGACGAACCGTCGATCAGATCGACGAAACGTCGATCTGCTCCGTCGAATTGATCCAATTTCCAGTGAACAATGCGCAATCGACGGTTCAAAGGACGAACCGTCGATCAGATCGACGAAACGTCGATCTTCCCGTCGAAGTCACCCATTTCCCAGCGAAGACAGGCTTCAGTAAAATGGGCATAACTTTTTGTACGTAGCTCCGTTTGGGCTGGGCGACCTATCGTTGGAAAGCTATTTCAAAGATCTACAACTTTCATCAAGGAAGGTTTCCCAAATTCTAAATATTTAAAGGGGTTATGATCATAGGAAGTAAGACCTTCCACAAACTCATTGGCAAACATGCCCTGTAGAGTGGTTTTCAACTTTGCTTTGCCCAAAGACATTTCTTATGACTTAATTAGTTTTCATGACACTTCCTATAACCCTCATATTGGTTCCATTATATTGTCATCTTATGAGTCGAACTTTCACTCGAAGCTACGAGGTGTTACAAAGACCCAGCTACCGATCATGAAGGCTGGACTCTACCCCTACCACCAATCGAGGGGCAATCACGCATGATATGGCCTGGCCGACCGCATGTATAGCAAACCTCTGAACCTAGTCGACAATGTCCCCAATGTAACTTCCCACACTGGGAACATCGTGGCACGGGTGGCCTAGCCTGACCCGAATCACCCTTGAACTGAGAACCCGAAGCCCTGGAACTCTGACTCGACCCGAAATGAGTAGATCTGTCAAATATCTGGCCTATAAACCGTGGAGGTGCACTAGTCATAGAATGGCCTGAATGCCTAGAAACCTGCTGTCTTGGCCCACCTCTAAACACACTTGTTGGACCCGAAGACCTAGCCCTCTTGTTATACCCCCTATCATGCTCACGCTTACTCCTTTGTTGTTGTTGGATCTCTTCCAAATTCTGTGCATGGGCTTGAATGCGTGAAATATCCATGTTGTCCTGAAGGGACGCAGTCAAACACCTATCCATCCAATGTGGCCCTAGGCCTCTCACAAATCGGTGCACTCGGTCACCCATATCCGCTACCATAGCCGGAGCATACCTAGCCAAAGAATTGAAGCGGAGGCTATACTCTAAAGCACTCATACTTCCTTGCCTAAGATTTAAGAACTTATCGGCTCTAGCTCGCCAAACCTCTGGAGGCAAGTAGTGTCGGAGGAAGGCATCCACAAATTCTTGCTATACCGGGGAGGTGCATTGACTCCCCGTGAAGCCATCCAAACTGTGTACCAATGAACCGCGACATCCCTCAATCTATAGGATGCTAACTCCACCGATTCAATGTCCAAAGCATGCATTAACCGAAGTGTCCTCAACATCCCATCAATAAAATTCTGAGGGTCCTCATCCGGCTTCGACCTGAAGAATTCTGGAGGGTTCAAGCTAATAAAGTCACGGGCCCTTGCACTAACAGCCCTATCACCTTGCCCTGTACCTTGCCGCTGAGTCTGGGCGGCAACCAACTGAGTAAGTAAATGAATGACCTTTTTTACATCTTGGCCTGAAGCATCCGGTAGAGGAGCTGAGGGTGCTGGAGCTGGGGCTGACGCTCCCTCATGCTCCTCAAAAATAGGCACTGAGTGGGAGGACTGAGATTGAGCCGCATTCTGGGGCTCACTTTCCTCTACAACTTTTAGCGGTGCTCTTTCAGCCTGGTTTCCTGCCACTGTCTTGCCCTTTTGGGTTGTCGTAGCTTTTCTCCTTACAGGCATTTCTGAAATACATAATACACGGTTAGGGAAAAAGAAATCCTTATATCATGGCTCTATCGCACGATCTTATGAAGAAAGAAGGTCATTTATTCCTAAAATGCCCGCAGCCTCCTGTTTATAAGTGTGGCGCGTAACACACCCATAAACAAGACTCTACTGGACACGGCTCGTAGACACACCCTAGGACAGAACAGCTCTGATACCACTTTTGTCACGACCCAACCGGAGGGCCATGACGAGCACTCGGTGCTAACCCACCCGGGTACCTCTTATCTTACATTCACATTCTATATCTAGGTGAGCCACATAGCTTAATCATAATTTCTATCCATCATTCATGTTAATCTCGTTGGGCGACAATACATTGATAACATCATTAACAACTAAGCCCATATCAATGTACATAAGCTGACGAGGCTATCAAAAAGATATACAAAATATAAGCCGACAAGGCTAAGGGCATCTAATCATACACAACTGTCTGCGAGCCTCTAAGAAGAGTATGTCACATCATATAGGCGGGACAGGACCCCCCATGCCCATAGGTATGTACACAAAAGAATAAATACCAAAAGCTATAGCTCTGGAGGAAATGGAGCTCCGCTATGTAGTCCCTGAACAAGATATCTATGGATCAAGCCTGCCTCCCTGTCCACCTGCGGGCATGACGCAGCGTCCATAAACAAAAGGACGTTAGTACGAATACTGTACTGAGTATGTAAAGCATAATCAACATCATAATATGAGCATAAGAGACAACACAAGAAATTGCATAGGATGGGGGAATCGGGGAGATAGTAGCCATCATCGTAATTACTTACTTGTCTTTCATATGGACCTTCCATTTCTAATGCGTGCTTGTGTACATACATATATGTGTATACCTATGTCCATATCCGTATACATATCCATGTCCATGATCATATACATATTCGCATCCATATTCATATCCGTATTCATATACATATTTGTATCCATATACATATTCGTATCCATAGCATACCCGACTATGAAGGTTCAGGGGTTTCACATACCCGGCCATGACAAGGCTCGGTGTCATACATACCTGGCCCTACCAAGACTCAGTGTTATCCGTACCCAACTGCAGTGGTGTGCACGCAATAGGTATCATACCCGGCCATATAAGCTCGGTGTTACGTAATGGTCATACATACTTAAATCTGTATACGTAGGAGTTCATGAGTATCATCTTTATCATTGACATCATCATTTTCGTTATATCTATCCTTAGAGGATCAACTATCATATAAAAGAGACAATAGAATCGTGAACGTATCGAGAATCGTAAGCTTTGGTAATCTTAGAGATAGAGTCATTTAGAAGACATTATGGAGCTCATGAAAGGATACATTTAGCAAGGGAACCATGCCTTAATGAAAGAAGGGTTAGCCTTACATACCTCTTCGACTTCTTAACTATTTAGCGTTCACCGTTGAAGCTTGAATAATCTACATTTAGAAGGATTCATACCATGGTTAAGCCTTAATGATACTCTTCAATTCAAACTAGGATAATTCATGTTCTAATGAAAATTGGGTAGCATTTCCCCTATTTCGTCAACTTCCACCATATCACAAAACAACTCCTAACAATCACAATAATATCCACAATATCATAATCAAGTATTCACATTCGATTTAGCCTTCAAAATCCATCCTTGTGTTCAACTTATGCTAGCAACTTCATACCTATTTTAGCACATTTTCATATAATGCTTCTTCATCACCATTATTACTTTCCATAGCAAGATTATATCCATATCATACTAAGAATCATAACTCAAGTTAGCTTACTACTCAAAAACATCATGAAAACTACATTTAGAACTCATCTTCCACTTTTTCCTTCTACCCAAGTTGTTCAACAAATAAACATTCTTGATAATATGTAATAAGTATGAAAACTAACCTTTTTATCTCATAAAAATGAGCTTTGGAGCAAGCTATCAATTCCTATGAAAATCATAGCTTCAATATCCAAAGAATTCTGGGAGTTTATTAACCCTAGCAAGACCTCTAGCACATGAGTAGTACACTCTCCTCTAGGTAAAGTATTAGAATCTCACCAAAACTAAGAAACTGAATATTTTACTAAATTAATTATTAGATACCTTCTATATAACTAAACTATTAATTATTCCAGAAAACTGTAGCCGTAACGAATGCAACATCCAACACTGTATGTCTCTTGATGAACTGCATTGTAAATTTATAGTTACGTTGTTATCAACTATTCTGAAAAGAAAAAGAAACTAATCTTCAATCATTCCAATCTTTAGTTCATGGTAGCTGCTTCACTCTGTGCATTCTACAGTTGTGGTCCCGCCTAGAGGGAGGCATTAATTAAGGGAGGGTCATAGAATTAAATAAATGTCTCGTCTTGGTATCATTTTCAATTGTTGAGCACCAATTAAAAATCTGATCGGACTTCTAAAACAGTAGTGAGCACCTGTGAGTGGACCCTCTCTTCCCTACATTCCTCTCTTGACTGGCAGAAAACAGTTCTTTAATACTCCCTCGGTTTCAATTTATTTGAACGTATTTTTTTGACAATGATTTCTTTTCTAATTTGAAAATAAATTCACTTTATAAATGATTTACAGCCACACAAATTTTCAAGACTTATTTTGAACCATAAATTTTAAAAGTCTTTCCTCTTTCTTAAATGTCGTGACTAGTCAAATGGTTCATATAAATTGAAACGGAGAGAGTATTACTTTACTATAAATTTATTTCACCATGGTACCTCAAAATAGTTCTTCAATATTATTTCCCTTCAATGTTACAAACTGTATAACAAATAGGGTATCGGTAAAATTTTTAGTTATTATATATATGATTGATAAACAACATGAAATTTTAATGATATTTACTTATTGATAATTGAAGCAGCGCAACCGTGATAGTTTCTTGGAGTCCGGAGCCAAAATGACTTATTTTTACAGCCATTAGACAAAAATAGTATGTTTTTTTTTTTTTAGACCAAAATGGGTATTTCGTTGGTTCCCACACAACGTACTGTTCCGGTGCCGATGATTTCTTGCATTTCGCTACATGTGTAGCGAAATGCAAGATTTTTTTTTTAAATTTTCCTTTGCATTTCGTGAATCAATTCACGAAATAGGCATTTTTTTTTTTTTGCAATTCGTGCAATTAAATAAAACTGTTTTTTTTTAGCATTTCGTGATGCAATTCACGAAATGAATTTTTTTTTATTTCGTCAATTAAATGAACGAAGCTGATACGAAATGCAAAAAATTGCAAAAAAAAAACCAAAAACAAAAAACCTATTTCGTGATTTGATTCACGAAATGCAAGATTTTTTTTTTCCTTTGCATTTCGTGAATCAATTCACGAAATGGATTTTTTTTTTTGTTTTTTTGTTTTTTTGCAATTCGTGAAATTAAAACTTTTTTTTTTTTTTGAAATTAAAATTAAAACTTTATTTTGAATATAAATCTAATTCAATTAGATAAAAATATAGGAGAAAGAGTAGTTGTAAATTGGTGAAAGAGTAGTTGTAAATTGGTGAAACTTTAAACAGTCATAACTTTGCGCTCGGATATCCGATTTATGCAAATGTTTTTTTGATTTTGCATATTTTTCCGAGATCTAGCAGCGCAAACTGCCATAAGGCGGTTTGGCCGGGCCGATTTTCTAGAAAACCTCTTTTTTCCCTTCCAATTTTAATTTTCCCCCAAATTGGCGGGAAATGTTTAGTTTTCTTTACTTATATTATGATGATGCGCAATAGACTTCAACATAAAAATTTCGGAGTAATGTAGCTGTGAATGTCAATTTCACTTATGTGGTTTCAATTTTTGAAAATAAAGCTGACTAATTTTCTCAACATATAGGATAAAACTAAATCAATTTTTTTTTTGCATAAATCGGATATCCGAGCGCAAAGTTATGACTGTTTAAAGTTTCACCAATTTACAACTACTCTTTCACCAATTTACAACTACTCTTTCTCCTATATTTTTATCTAATTGAATTAGATTTATATTCAAAATAAAGTTTTAATTTTAATTTCAAAAAAAAAAAACAGTTTTAATTTCACGAATTGCAAAAAAACAAAAAAAAATAATTAAAAAATCCATTTCGTGAATTGATTCACGAAATGCAAAGGAAAATAAAAAAAAATCTTGCATTTCGTGAATCAAATCACGAAATAGGTTTTTTTTTTTTTTTTGCAATTTTTTGCATTTCGTATCAGCTTCGTTCATTTAATTGACGAAATAAAAAAAAATCCATTTCGTGAATTGCATCACGAAATGCTAAAAAAAAAAAACAGTTTTATTTAATTGCACGAATTGCAAAAAAAAAAAAATGCCTATTTCGTGAATTGATTCACGAAATGCAAAGGAAAATTAAAAAAAAAAAAATCTTGCATTTCGCTACATGTCATCGGCACCGGAACAGTACGCTGTGTGGGTATTTCATTGGATAACCAACGAAATACCCATTTTGGTCTAAAAAAAAAAACATATTATTTTTGTCTAATGGCTGTAAAAATAAGCCATTTTGGCTCCGGACTCTAGTTTCTTGAATCAACGAGGATATTGGAGTAGAATTATCTATGTAACTAAATTGACTATGAGATCCTTTTAGAAAATTGACTAAAGAATTTAACTTACTACATTATCTACTTAGAATTTGACAAATTGTTCAAGTATTGTATTAATTAGTATACCTCATTTAATCTACGAAAACTTAGGACAAATGCATATGATGCTTATCTTAATTGCTACCATGACAGTCATGACAAAATTAGACTAATTGATAGCTAAAAATATTTTTTAGTGATACTTATAACGCCAAACTAGTTACTTATTTTGAATAATAAAATGTAAGGGCATAAAAACACATTTTTTTTTTTTTTGGTTTTAAAGGATAATATTTTTATTATTAACGGAAAAGGGCTAAATATAACCCTGTATTATCTAAAAAGGGTTAAATATACCCCTCGTTATATTATGGATCCATATATACCCCTATTGTTATACTATTAGCTCAAATATACTTCTCCACCGTTAAAGTTGTCCAAGTTGGTACCTAATCCCACATGGCACTAAGTCTGGCAACCGGTTTGCTTTAACCGGTTCAAACCAGTAACCAGACTGGTAAAATCGGAACCGGTAGAACCAGTTTACCGGTTCCGGTTAACCGTTTAAAACCTACCGGTTCGGTTTTGATTTTTTGAGATTAGAACCGGTTAAACCGGTCAATGTTTTTTTTTTTTTTTTTTAAATGTAGTCGTTGGATAAATGGGCTGGACCGTTGGCCAACAGTCCATTTGCAAAAATGGCCGTTGGCAAACGGTTCCAAACCCCCCCTTTTGGCCCCCCAACCCCCCCTAAACTTTTTTTTAACACTTTAACCCATCCCCCATCCCTATATAAACCCCTCTCTATTTTCATTTTAATCCACACTAATTCACTCTTCTCTTTCTCTCAATTTCTCTGAATTATAGTTACTTTGCAAAAATTAGTCACTTTAAATTTCTCTCAATTAAATATTATAAAATTTTATTCTAGTTTCAATTATTAGTTTTGCAATTATAATATTGTTGGTGGAGTTGGTGACTTTGCAACAATTCGAAGTAGCTTTGGTGGATTTGCAATTCTAGCCTCCTTCACTTTGTTGGAAATGAGTCCGACAATTTGGTACCTTCGTTCCAACTCTATCTTTATTTTTCGCTATTTAATTTATGCAATTTAATTTGTTGCAATTTATTTTCTTGTGATTTATTTGAGTGTGATTTAAATTAATTCTATTTAATAATAGTGAAGAGATTTAGACGTGGTGCCGATAGTAGTGGTATTGTTAGGGGTGGGTTTAATGAGGAAACATTTGTGAACGAAACACCTAATTTAGGTATTGATGTTGGTGGAAATAATCCACTTTTAGATCATGAGGCAATGCAACAACATTAGACCGACACTTTTAATGAAATTGATGATGAAACACAAGCCCCCGAAAATCTCATAGGAGATACAGGTCCTGCATAATCACATACACAAGATAAACCGCCAAGAACTCGTAAGCCAACCACTAAAATTTGAAAATTTATAACTAAGAATAAGGAAAGCCAAACAGCTAAATGTACCATATGTGGACAAGTATTTGCTTTTAGGCAATAAACTAATAAGGATGGTGGAACGGGTACACTAAATAATCATATGAAAGTTAAACATATGGATGTTTGGGGAGAGCAAACGGGTTCAAATGTGGGGGGTATTCAAATGACGATAGACCCACGAACCGGTAAAATTTTTAAGTATGACAAGAAAAAAGAGCGTGTACAAAATAGCTAAAATGGTTGCTTTTGATGCTCTACGATTTTCCTTTCCTTCGGGTTTGGGGTTTGTTACTTATATTCAACGTTGTTATAATCCGTTATTAGAGGGTATTCCATGAAGTACTTGTAGAGCGGATGTTATAGATTTGTATAAAAAGTATAGATTTTATTTGCGCCATGTAATTAATTCTTTAAATTGTAATATTTCTCTTACAGCCGATTTGGGTCTTAGTCTTAACAAGTTAGATTTTTTTACTATTACATGTCATTGGATTGATGATAATTGGGTGATGCCAAAAAGAATTATATCTTTTTTATATGATGAAGAGAAAGGTCGTCACGATGGAAATTTTTTAGCGGATTCAATGTCTACTATTATGAGATTTTTTAACATTTATAGAAAAACACTTTGTATTGCTTTAGATAATGCTTCTAATAATACAAAAGCGATTGGTCTTTTAAAAAGGGAATTAAACCCTCCGCTAAAAAATATTTTTCATGTGAGATGTAGTTGTCACATTTTAAACTTGATTGTTAAAGATGGTCTTGAGTGTTTTGAAGATTCTATTCAAAAAGTTAGAAATGCGGTTGCGTTTCTTTTTTGTAATGCTAATAGGGCAAAACTGAGAGATTTTAAGAATTCTTGTGTGGAAAATGGCCTTAGACCTAGGCAAATTCAAGTCGAAATTGAGACTAGGTGGAACTACACTTACATTATGTTACAACAAGCATATGAGTATAGGATTCTCATACAACAAGTTCACAACCATTTTAATACAAATAGTGATGATTGGTTAAATATTACCGATTGGGAAGATATTAAGGAATGTGTTGAACTCTTACAAATTTTTTATAATGCAACTCTTGTTTTTTCTAGACAATTCTATCTCACGGTAATCGAAAATTTAGCCTACTTAGCGAAAATAGCTAGAGTTTTACAAGAGTATAAAAATAAATCCGGTTATCAAGCGGCTATTTTTAATGTGACAACAAAACTTAAGAAATATTTTTTTCTCATCCCAACTTTATTTATATTGGGTTCTCTTTTAAATTCCTGTTTAAAAATGTCTTATACTAGAGCATTGGTTAATCAAATTTGTACCTTTTTAGAAGTTGAAGAGGAAGTTGAACCATCTTTAACTGAAGCCGAGCTCGCTATTGATGCCGAGTTTAGAAAAGTTTTGTAGTCATTATTCTAATTTGGAAGAAAATGCTACATCTGTTGCTCCACGCCCTACTACTTCTCAAAGTAGCAAAAAGGGTTTGTCGGGTATGTCGCATTTAAAAGTTTTATATTCAAATCCAACTCCTTCTTGTAATGCAAACTTTGATGAATATCACCTTTATTTGATGCAACAAAATGTGGATATCAACCAACTAGATGATTTAAACGTCTTAGCATGGTGGAAGAAATACAAGGCGAGTCATCCGATACTTTCAAGAATGGCTCGAGGATATCCTTACGGTTCAAATATCAACCGTGACTTCGAAAAGTGCATTTAGCCAAGGAAGACAACAAATTGGAGACCATAGACACTCATTATCCGGATTTAGCTTGCAAGTACTAGTTTACATTCGTGATTGGATTAGATCGGAGCAACGCAACCAAAACTTAGAAGCGGTGGAAGGCGAAGAGGAAGAGATTGAAGATTTGATAGCAAGTGGAGTGGACCAATATGAAGACTTTGAAGATATCTCCATGACCGAATATGATATGACGGATATTAGCCAAATGAGTGACACTTTTTGATTTTATTATTCTACTATTTCTTTGCAACTCATGTATTATTTGCAAGTTAAAAAAACTACAACTTGCAAATAAATGTTATCCATGAATGAATAAAATATATGGCTCATTGAGCTTGCTTGTATTTACTTGTGTTCATATTTTTACTTATATTAAGTTAGGAATATACCTAAAATATACTAAGAATATACTTATAATATACATCTACTTAAATTAAAAACTAGAAAGTTACATACTTGAAAAATAACTAAAATATACTTATAATATAAATATACTTATTTTATAAAATAGGAATTTATAAACTTAGAAAAAACTTAAGTTATAAATAACTTAAGTTATAATACATATAACTTAAACATATATAAATATATATAGTATACATATAACTTAAACATATATATATATATATATATATATAACCTAAGTATATTGATATATATAAGTATATATAACCTAAGTATATTGATATATATAAGTATATTTTAGGTATATGTAGTATAACTTAAGCATATAACTTAATATACATATATATATATATATATATATATATATATACGTATATGCTGTTAGTTAGTAAATATATAAACTTTACTTATAAAATTATATAACATATGTAAATATACCTACAATATTCTAATAAATACTATAATATATATATACTATACAAAGAACAAAAAAAAAGGCGGGGGGGGGGGGGGGGGGGGGTTTCTAACTTTTCAAAATCGGTAAACCGGAACCGGTAGCCGGTTCCGATTTTTAGACCGGAAACCGGCCGGTTTTATAACCGGTTACCGGTCCGGTTCCGGTCAAACCGGTTGCCAGGCTTACATGACACTAATATTTTAATGAGGTGGACACTATGAGGTATGCCACCTCACTAACTAAACCCAATTTTATCCCACCTCCCTACATATCATCTTTCACCATTAACATCTCCCTCTCCATCATTATTACACCCTTTCACTAATATTTTTTTCAACATTATCATTGTTACAGAAACAGATGAATGAGCTTAGAAATTACATCAATTAAAGAAAACTAATAACTGGGTATCACAATTTTACAAGTAGTAGGCGGAATAAATCACAAACAACGTACACAGAGACACAATTAAAATATTAGTGCCATGTGAGATTGAGTTCTAACGTGGACAACTTTAAAGATGAAGAGTATATTTGAACTAATAGTATATCGATAAGGATATATATGGACTCAAAATACAACGAGGGATATATTTGGCTTTTTTTTTATAGTAAAGGGGTATATTTGGCCCTTTTCCGTATTATTTAATAACTAAAACCTATGACAACTCATCTATATGTGGGTCGTTGTCATTGATGTTATTTTCAGACTCGGCTTCCCTCCAATGGGATCTCCTCCATTTCATCCAGTGCACCCTTAAATGAGCAACACCTGTCCACTTTTTTAATCAATGGTCCAAATTTAATTTCCTTAACTGATTATCTAACTAGAGTTAAAAAAAAAAATCTGCAAATCAACAACAAAGCAACACTGACTCCATTCTTTGAAATTTCATATTTCAATTGCACCCTATGGATCTTGTTCTTCTCTTTTTTGAATGATTTAAAGAAAAGACGTGTTATTGCTTAATTGTGCAAGAAACAGAGTGAAAGTCTTCTGTTAAATCAACAACAAGGATAGACCCAAAAAAGAAGAAGCAATCCTTCAAATTGGGTTCCTGTGAAAATGAACTAAAGCATGTAATTTGGAGGTGAAACCCCACGAAAAAACTATGGAATTTTCGTTTTCCCTCTCTGTTTCGCCATTGATTTTCCTCCATTATCAAACAACCAACAACAATTAAATTTAATTGCAACAAGGTAGACCTCATAAATTAGTACTCATCTTCTTCTTTTTTGAGAAAGAAATGATAAAAGCAACAATTGGAAAATGAGTTTGAAGTCCCATGGATCAAGAATACTCCCTCCATTCTAAAATAAGTGTTATTTTAGGTTTTTTATTTTGTTTCAAAATAAGTGACGCTTTAGGATTTTAAGAAAAAATTAATCATATTTTTTCAAACTTACCCTTATTTATAACCAAGAATCATTAAATATTTTTTTTTTCTAAACATTAATTAGAGATAAATTGATAAAAAAACTCTTAATTTTTTAGGAGTGAACAATTTCTTAAGAGGTGTGTATGAGTTAAAAAAGACACTTATTTTAAAATGGAGGGAGTGAAAAAAACCCCGGAATCAATCCCACCAAAATAACCCAGAAATCCATGGCTGCAAAGCCGTGTTGGTTTGAGCTAGCTAAAAATTAATTAATATAGTCTTTGAACACATAGTTGAAGGAGCTTTCTCCGTCATACAAGTGAGCTTTCTCAATCCCTACTAGGAGAGATTAGGAGAGAGAATATTTTACCATGGTTAAAATCTCTTTGGTTAATCAAATAGATCTGATTCGTTAGATTATTTAAGAGACATGTGTCGATACTTGGGAAAATGGAGGGATGAAGTACTATTTTCTTCGTACGAAACGTACGTACTGCATGAACTGGCACAAATTGATGTATCCACAAAACTCATGAGAAAACAATGTGAGCTATATATTACTTGTGGTCTTCAAGCGACTGAATTTGCTGCCATTAATTATGCCTATTATTCAAATTAAACAAAAAAAGGGTTTGGTGCTTTGCCTGGACTCTTACTACTTCCCTATTTTCTTAGGAGACAGAGTCAGAATTTAAAACTTATGCGTTCTGAATTTTGATCTTTTTAAGTTATTGGGGGTTTTAAATTAATAATCTGTAACTATTTTATAAAATTTTAGAATAAATATATCATTTGAACCAAAAGTAACTAGTTCAGCCGAATCAATAGCCGACATTCTAGCTCTACCCCTGATTCCCACTGCCAAAGATGTCACCTACCTCAATAGAATTATTAGAAAACGAGGGGAAAATGAAGAACGATAATGAGGGACACCCTTAATTGTGTCTTCATAAATCTTGTCTCTATTTTTGGAACGCGTGAAAAAGAAAAAAGAAAAAGGTTACATATAAATGTAAAGTTTAATATTATTTATTTAATTAGATTAAGCCAGTAAAGTTTTCTTACAAAATATCTCACTTTATTAAGAATATTTTTACATCTTATATGAATTTTTTTTCTCAACTATTGATGTGTGACTTTTATTAGGGTGTGACTTTTATTAGCATACTCCCTCACATAGCTCATTATCTTCATTGGCTAGCTTTATTTGAAAATTCTTTGTGTGCCACCTACATCATTATTTTAAGTACTTATGACTGTCAAAGCCCATAAACTTGCTTTTCTTATGTGCGTGCATTCTAATATAAGTCATTTTTTTTTTGTGCGGATTGCCCTTCAAAAGCACTGGTCTTTAATTTTTGCCCCTCAAATTTGAAATTTTTAGTTTTTACCCTCTGCCTAAAAATTCAAGGGTTTCGGGTTCGAACTCCCACTCAGACAAAAAATAAATAAATCGCAAGACAGAGAAGTTTAGATTCGCTAGGCAGAGTTTGCCTAAAAAATCTGCTCCATCGGGCATAGTTTGCCTTATGCCTGACGGCAAACTCTACTTAAGGTAGAGTTTGCAGACAAACTATGCCTAATGGCTTGCAAAATTATGCCTAAGGCCTAACTTTGGCTTGCAAAACTCTGCCTGCAGGTAGAGTTTGCAGTCAAACTATGCCTGGTGGCTTGCAAAACTATGCCTAAGGCCTAACTTTGGCTTGCAAAACTATGCCTGAAGCCTAGCTTTGGCTTGCAAAACTCTGTCTGAGGCCTAACTTTGCTACAAAACTCTGCCTTGCGATTTTTTTTTTTACTAAGCCGGGGTTTGAACCCCAAACCTCATGGTATTAGGCGAAGGGCAAAAATTAAAGACCACCATGTTGCTGGGCAAAAATTAAAGACCACCCCAAAATAAGGGCATTCCTGCGAATTGCCCAATATAAGTTACTCTTATCATGGTATAATATTATCCGCTTTAGATCATGTAAAGAAATGGATCATAGGCCTAACTCAACCTCAAAAGCTAGCTTATGAGGGGAGGATTGCCCAAGTCCATATAAGGGGACCACCCATCTCATTAACCACCGATGAGGGACTTTTTTCATTCTTCAACACCTTACCTCACGCTTAGGATTGGACATCTGGGGCGTGGACAATTTAATTTGGGGCCCCACATCAGGTGAGATGGGTCCTGCTCTGATACCATGTAAAGAAATGGATCATGAGCCTAGCTCAACCCCAAAAACTAGCTTATGAAGAGAGGATTGCCAAAGTCCATATAAGGAGACTACCTATCTCATTAACCACTGACGAGGGACGTTTTTCATTGTTCAACGGATCAAACTTACAATTTTTTCCTAAAAACCTCACATCGTTGTTTTACTTTTACACTGTAGCTACTAATATGGAAGTTCTGTTCGCACGCCCCAATAATTCTCTTGTTTCATGTGCTATAGTTAACTACAATTGTATTAACCCTTTACTTTGTTAATATAATAATAATCAGGGTTTTCTGAATCTATTAAACCTTTACTAATTCAATTGTATTAACGCTTTACTAATTCAACTGTATTAACCCTTTACTAATTTATGTAAGTCCAGCATGATGATCACTCTTGCTTCACATTCCGTTCCCCTCTTCTTTTCCACTTATAGGTCTAATTAACAGGTTGTTTTAATGTAATCAATTGCTGCATTAATCAAACCTGATGGTTTAAATTGTATTTCAATCTCAAAGAATCCGGACTTCAACTTGATTGGGAGTGAGACGTAATTTATTGTTATTATACCGTAATCTTAACAAATACCATTATGTTGTCAACTACAATTTGTTTTCCAAATAAAGAAGCTAAGATAAGTTAAGGAAATATTGGTCTTAACTTCTTTGCACTAGGTGTTTACATCAAATTATGTAAAATTTACTATAGGTAAGTGATCAATGAGATGAGAATGCTTGTTAATTAATCATGGTTAATTGTTAGAAGCTTATATGCAAAACATATCATGCATATTTATACGATTTGTGTAAGTACGAATGTGGATAAGTATTTACCTTATGTTAATTTTGGTCTTTTGAAGTATTGCTACACCACTTATGGGAACCGTAACTTACGTAAAAAATATTTAAAGAAATGGAATTTGGTAGGCAATATGTTTGAAAAGGCCGATTCTGATAAGAAGACATAAAATATGCTATCCATTCAGACTAAAGAATAAATCGAATTGGTAAATGAAGAGTATAAGCATTTAATTAAACACGCAAACATAGTTAAGCACATAAATGTACCAAAACCTAATTAAGTTGGTAGTTCAGCTACTTCTTGTAATAAAGATCACTCTTCTCTATAATATGATCGATGAGATTGAGATGACTCATTTGGAGTTATTACTAGAGCTGGAAAACTCCATGCATAATTGCGTATCCTTCAATCAAGAAACTTATTTAGCTAAACACGATATTTTAAGTGTACTTTCCTAATTAATTATTCAAATTGCTATTACAATAATAACTGAGGAAGATGTGTACAAATCGAAAATAAACAAAGTATAGGTGAAGAGGTGCAATCATACTTTAATGATTTTGTTTGTTAAGTTACTTCATTATGTACTACATCATTGGCTTTAATCAACGGCTGGATAAGGTTCTGATTAATTGCTAGATAGATGAATTTAATTTTGACTAGGGTTTACAGCATTTTTGATTACTTAATTAGTTATTGGTAATCTCTTATTTTAGTCTTTATGATATCTAATTAAGTACATTGAACCTTCAATTATCTGAAATGTGCATTTTTTTTTCTCTTAGATGTGAATAATCACAAATTTAATTTCCTGAAGTTATGTTAACTGTTTCACCATTTAATTACCCATATGTTATGTTAAACTTGTAATGTCACTCATAATTGAGGGTAATGTACTTCTGAAAATAGTCAAAATATAACATATTTCTACATAAAAGGAACAAAAGCATACTTTTTAATTAATCAAAAGCTAAATGTAATGAATCATATATCACAAAAACCAAAATCATAATTTACTCATAATTGAGAGACCAAAAGTGTTATTATCCATTTTGATTAACTAGCTTGGTATGTGGTGGAAAAAGATTCAACCTAGTATGTCTCTAACTGTGGGTATGCTTTTATTCAACGGTAAACTAATAGACGACTTATCATACACAATATCATGATATTATAAAAGATAGATGCTTCGAGAATCAAGCTCGCTGCCCCCATTATAAAAAAAAAAAAAAAAAGGAAAAGACTCGTAAATATCCTTAATTTATGGGAAAAAGCTCATAAATACGCTCCTTTCACCTTTGAATCTAAAAATACCCTTAAGGTTTATTTTTGGTTCAAAAATACCCCTCAAACTAACAGATCAAGTTTGGCTATGTTAAAAAGCCACATGTCATTTTCTAATTGGCCCTTTTTTTTTATAATTTTAGAATAATTAAAACTCACCCATTTTTTAAAATCCAACCCCATCTTGACCCGTTTTCACGTCTGAAGCTACTTTGAGTCTCTTCTTCTCCATTCAATTTAATTTCCTTCTTCCTCTTCTTTATACTGCTTTTATTTTTTCAAAATCCTCCATTCAAGTTTGCTTAAAGATTTGGTATTTGTCCATCAGTTGCAGTACGCACTTGGTCACTGTCGCTTCTTTTTCTTCTTCATTCATCATCAACACCATATGTATTACTGTCACTCCCCCACTAATCATCCATTTCAAATGTCAATCACCATATTCAAACACATAATTAAGTAAATCAAAATATGTTTAACTGTTTAAACTTTTAGACAAATCTGTGGTGCTTGTTCCTTATTGGCCCTTTTTGTTTGCATATACATACTAATTACCAAAGGTGAGCTATATTCCGCATATTTTACCTATCAAATGATTGATAAAAGAAGCCATTATTGTGACATGATGTCAAAACAAACTCATTTTCCTTATAGCCAAAAGGTGAAAGTGACTATCGGTCCCCTATCTTAAACTAGTAAATATCATTGCAAGAACAAGAGTGGTACTTTCGGGTTGAGCACCAACCAAAATATTGTACTAGGG
This sequence comes from Lycium barbarum, assembly GCF_019175385.1. Taxonomy (NCBI): domain Eukaryota; kingdom Viridiplantae; phylum Streptophyta; class Magnoliopsida; order Solanales; family Solanaceae; genus Lycium; species Lycium barbarum. The sequence goes on from NC_083341.1 coordinate 23,591,976, forward strand.
ATGGGCTGATTTAGGCATATCTCTACTTTTTATGTTAGTATTTAAGTTTTTCTTTATTTTTAAAATAAAAGTTGTGCCAATATAATCCTTTAAAAATTATCTTTTTGGACAACGTTAGACTCAGTTTAATGATTTCTCATTGCTAAACGTAACCTTACAGATAAAATATTAAACGCGATCCAATATTTGCAATAATTTATAAAATTTAAGATTGTGATCTAACATTTTCTCATTGAGTTTGATCAAAAGAGATTTTCAGACCATGATCTATATTAAAAAATGTATCCCAGACCTAACTTAACCCTAAAAGCTAACTCATGAGGGGAGGATTGTCCAAGACCATATAAGGAATCCGTGTACCCATCCAACAAATGATGTGAGACTTAATACCCTGGCAGGCCCAGAAATGGAGATCTGGAGTGTGGACTATATAATACGGGGCTCAACATCAGATTAAACAAATTGGAATGGGCCTTGTTTTGATACCATATCAAAGAAATAGATATTGGACCTAACTCAACTTCAAAAGCTAGCTCATTCACGAGGGCAAAATTCAACTTTAAACGTAGCACTTCGCCTAGTCAAAGATAGTATAGATAGATTATCTTCTCCACAGGGATTGGTGCAAATACTATCTCAAATGAAACTTCCCCGGTACAATTAAGGAAAATAATAGTTATAATTGAGGTGGTTAAAACCACCCGTGTCGTAGATGGAATGAAATAAAGACAAAGATCAACGGAAAACGCCAATTTACTACGATATGTATTTATCAATGTGAGGAACAGGGATATATGACAAGACAGATGCAAGATTTCAACGATTAGCTCCTATTCTTATTTAAGATTCTCTTCATCGATCTATTGATTCTTTCAAATTGAATATTTAACTAGATTATTCATGAACATGAGAAACTTCCTTCGGATGAACTCGGACTGAATCAAATAAACTAATGGAAAACCCTGAGAATATGCAAGAACTACTGACATAATAAATCGTTGGGACAATTTCTCGCGAATATCATCATCTTATATTCAAAAGCTCTTGCAATTACTCAAACAATTTATTCAACATGAGCTAAATTAGATGATGCCAAAACTATTCACAGAACACTTCTTTCGTTTAAAATACTCAAGAATATCTTAACAATCGTTTAAATTCCATCATGCAACACATTCAAGCATTCGAACACGAATTGAATCTAAAAGCGCCAATCAATTCATCTGTCAAAACCCTAAGATATAATTACTCCATGAACAAAGCAAAGTATACCACAGAGAAGAAGAACAAACTGGACGACATTCAAGCTAAAGTTTTCAACTTAAATCCCTTCTCGAATCGTTAATTCTTCTCAAAGACAAACTACTCGTTCCTATCTCCGTTCTCCAAAAATGGTCTACTCAGCCGCTCCATGATAGCCGTCCAACAATAGGTCTTCTAGCTTTTATATCTGTCCAGGTAAAATAACCAAAATGCCCTGGACTTGGATCTGAAACTTCAAGAACGCGGTGATGATTGTCAGGGGCGGATTTATAGCATGCCGAATACCCTCGGCAAAAAATTACACGGTATATATTGGGTAACTTTTTTGTGTTCATGTATATATATTAACTTTTGAACACCCTGAATAAATGCAAAAGGTTGGCCTAAGCGGCCCAGGGTATTTAAAATTGTCATGTGTTTAGGGAAAATCCTGGATCCACCACTGATGGTTGTGTGATGAGCCTCCATCACGCCATGAATATGCTAAAAACAGTCAGCTCCATGCGATCGTGGGGCTACGCACAGGGCTTGAACTTTTATCCGGTTCACGCTCGTGCGTTGCTGGGGTGAGACACAGGACCTCTGGCATTCTCCAGTTTTCACACTTCTATCTCTTTTCAGCTCAAATAATCTTTATGCGTTAATCCTTGAGTTCCTATAAGTAAAAACCTCAATTTAGATCAAACAAGCGTATTCCATCATGTAAGATACTAAAAACACATCTATAAAGTTGGTAAAATGCCACAACTTAGAACCGAACTAGACCCATCATCACTATTCACTCTTGAGGGGAGGATTGTCCAAGAACATATAAGGAGTACATGTACCCATTCCACAAACGATATGAGACTCAACACTCTCACAAGCCTAGGACTAGACATCTGGAGCATAGACAATATAATATGGACAATATAATATGGGGCCCTAACATCAGATTAAACAAGAACTGAGATGGGTCTGGTTCTGATACCATATTAAAGAAATGGATGTTCGCTACTAAAAAAAGGAGAAAAATCGATGGATTCCATCGATTTTCCACATAATTTTTTAAAATCTTTTTCTTTAAAGAAAACCTTCGTACTCCCGTCGGTTATTTTTAGATTTTTTTTTAATTTTCCATGGAAATGAAATCATTTTCTTATTTGCGTAGCAATAATATGCATGTGTCACCAATTCAAAAAAATTGTAGCTACAACATATTTAGCACAAATAATGTTAGCCACAATAATTTATAAATGTAGCTAAGAATTTATTTTTTACTTGAATTTAATAGATAACTGTAACAGAATATCTTTAATTGTGTAATAGATAAAATATATTAGAAAAATGACTTAACAAAGGCTCAACAATATCATTCAAAATAATGAAATATCATTTTATTCATGCATAACAATATATTTTTACAAGAGAAAAAATAATTATTCATGTCCCCTTCGATTTTGATGCTTTCATCACTCTCCACAAGCTGCAATAACAAATAAAAACAAATAAGAAAATGATACAATAAAGTATTCTTATGTAAATTGAAGATCAAATAGATAACGTCAAGTAAAAATATTGATAGAAGTAAAAAACAATCAATAAAAAATAAAGAGTACTTGTGGAATACGCAAATTCGTGTACTCCCATAACTGCTTTGTTCACCTCTTCTGACAGGTTATTCCTATCACTTTTTTCTCGAAGAAAAATACTCATAAAAATATCACAATCTTTCGGTAGCATAAGTTTTATCAGGCCATAATTATTTATAAAGAAAAATAATTATGAAATACATAAGCATTATAAATAAATAACATACAGTTCGTGAACAAAATTCTGTTGTTGTAAATGACATTTTAATAATTGAATAAAAGTTTTCGTTAAACAAAATTGTAAATAAGAGAAGAAGTAAAATAAAAAATTTACAAGAACGTGGATGTTTTATGCATCTAACAAGGCAAAAAGAAACTTTGTTTAATTTAAATAATAATGGGAAAAGCAAGCAACAAAAGAAAAAGGATATAAAATTTACCTTAGCTATGGCTTGAGAACAAAAATTGAAACTAGGGATTGAGATGACGGCACCTTTTTTTGGCTTTCTCTTGAGTGCTCAGTCTTTTAGGGTTTTGGCTCTCTATTCTCTTTAATATGAATATAAAGTTGTGATTTGGGGGAGAAAAAATAATGGGAAATAAATTGGAGGGAACTTTTTTGTTTTTGTTTTTTGTGTTATTAATTAGGTCTACTCTTCAAATTTAAGCACAACTTTTACTTTTATATTGATTTCATAATTAGAGGAACTATTATGAAGTCATCACGTTACCCCCCTACGTTCTAATAATCAAACCAAAAAAAAAAGTTAGGTAGATTTTTCTTAATTACATTGTAATTAGGTGTAAAGTAATTAATTTTATCCATTTTAGTTTATAACTTGTTAATTATTGAACATTGTTTGTGGTTAGTACTTCTTTTAGGTGTGTTCATGGTCGGTTGGGTCAATTTTTGGTTTAGATCAAAATTAAATCAATAAGTCGATTTTTTAATTATTAAAACCAAACCAAATATAATTCACCTCCATTGGTTTGGTTTGATTTTTACAGTTTTAAAAACCAAATGGTATTTCTCTCTTTCATTTTTTTTTCCTACCATTAAAAAAAATCATCCTTTTCCAACTTATAATCCGTTTTTAACATTTATTGTGGTGGCTACATATTTTCTTGAATTATAAAGAAAAATGTCTTAAATCTATATATAAGATTTAATCAAGTTCATAAGAAATACAAAGAGATATAGGTATATATCATAGTTGTTTCTTTGAATAATTAAGTTTGGATTTACGATTTTCTTTGAATAATTGAGTTTGGAATTATGATTTTCTTTTTAAAAATGAGCTTAAAGTGTAAAACCCATTAATCTAGTAGAGATAGGTAATTTTTTCATGAAAAAGTATACAAAGTATTTAAAGTTTTTTATAAAAGTTAATATATTTTGGGTGTGTATATATAAAACAAAATATTAATAAAACCAAACTGAAACTTTACAAAAAATTGATTTGCTTCGCTTTTCGATTTGGATCGGTTTTTAACCAAACATTGAATACATCTTAATTATTTGATCTAAATTATGATAAATATTCACTTCTATCTTAGCTATATTAAATTATTAATCATGAATATTACTAATTATAATTAAAATTTCAATAGTCATTAAGTAATTGAAATAGTAGCAATTAATAAAGTTATTGTCCCAATAGGTTTGTTATTTGTTAGTATTAAATTGTGCGAGTTTGCATATGCACGATTCTTGAAGCACTAGATCAGGACGAAGCTTGAATTGGGCTTAGATATTTAGACATTATTACTTATTTATATAAATTATATTTAAACTTAGATCCCGTAAAATTAAATTAAATCGAATTATTATGAACATCTAATTATATTAAATCGGTGTAAGGTATTGTCTAAATAATAGAGGCCTGAGTCTAAATAACAAATTTTTAAGCACGAGTTCAGAGTGAAGCTTGAGCGACCCTTAATGAAGTTCTGTTTAAATCCAATATAAGAAGTCAATTTAATTTAATTAGATATAATCTAAGTATTTATTTAAATTATATCTAAAACTTACAATAAGGCCATGTGAAATTAAATAAAAAAGAACGATCAACACCTAATTATCAGAGCCAGAGCCAGGATTCGAAATTTATGTGTTGGACTAGTCCTTCAAAGTTACTGGATTCTAAATTAATAATTTATACATATTAAATAATTTTTTAATACAAATATAGAATTTGGACCAAAACTAATGGATTTGGCCGAACCTGCAAGCGATAAGCTAGCTTCGCCCTTGATAATTACACTAGATCGATAGATGAATTGTCCAATTGAATAGCTTCGATTCAAATAATAATTCTCGAAGCACTTGATCAAGATGAACTTGAGTGAGATTTAGTGAAGTTTGAACTTTTAATTCAATATAATTACTTAATCAAAAAATTTGCTATAATTACATAATCAAAGGTTATTAGATATAATTACTATTTATTCAAATTATATTTGAAACTTACAAGTATGTTTGTAAAACATTCATCAAGTATGTTTATGTAAGCATTTATACCTATCAGAATGTAGAAATCTCTTAGAAAGCACATCTAAATACATATTTCTGTAACTCTTTATCTCTGTATAAAAATTTGTTAGAACTAATTATTGGGAGTAGTACTGCTTTATGGTAACTTCAACTGTACGAAAATTGTTTAATGTGGCTAAAAGATTATTATTGCTAGACCAAATTTCAACTACTGATTAAAAATAATGATTAGGTATGAAGTTGATCGTGATATATATGTATATATATATATATATATATATATATATATATATATATATATATATATATATATATATATATATATATATATATATTTATTTATTTATTTATAATATTTTTTTTAATAAATTTTTGTGGCTAAAAGGATAATACTGATACAGTAAGTTTCAAGTCATGGAAAAAATTGCTGCAATATAATTAGCTACTGATTTTTGTTATAGCAAAAAACATGTGGCTATATCATTTAATTATTGCCACAATTTTTAGAACTTGAAGCAAAATATGCATTTAGCTATAATATTTTATTTCAAATAATTTATTGTGGCTAAAAGATTACTATTGCTACAGTTAGTTTCAACTCGTAGCACAAATTAATAGTTAGCTACAAAATTTTGTTATAGCAAAAAATTTGTGGCTATATCATTTAACTATTGCCACAAATATCTAAAACTTGAAGCAAATGTATTTATTTAGCTACAACATTTTGTTTCAAATAATTTGTTGTGGCTAAAAGGTGAGTATTGTTACAATAAGTTTTACCTCGTGGCAAAAATTAATAATTAGCCATGCAATTTTGTTATAGCAAAAATTCTGTGGCTATATCATTTAACTATTGCCACAATGTTCGATAATTTGAAGCAAAAGTATTTATTTAGCTACAGCATTGTGTTTCAAATAATTTATTGTGGCTAAAAGGTAACTATTGCTACAGTTAGTTTCAACTCGTGGCAAAAGTTAATAATTAGCTATGAAATTTTGTTACAGCAATAACGTTGTAGCTATTTAAGTAATAATTGCCACGATTTTTAGCAATTGTGGCAAAAACGAAGAATTAGCTTTGTCAATTTAATTTTCGTAGCTAAGAAATTTTACGAATTTGTAAATAGCCATGAAATTTAAATTTTTGTGGCTATTACTAAATACTAGCCATGCTTTATAAATTCATAGCTAAGATTTCATAGCTATATATGCCTTTTGTTGTAGTGTCAATTAATATAATAATATTAACTTGAACTCATTATAAGAATTTATAAACTTTAAATTCTACATCCACCTACGGTAATAACACCAGATAAAGTAAAACAGAGGGAGCATGATATTAATCTTCTCGAGCAACGTTGGAGGTGAAGGCAAACAATAGTACTCTTTTAGCAATTCATTCCGTAGGAATATGTGGACATCAACCAATCTATCCAAAAACCAAGAAGCTCATCACAGTATCATAAAGGCTTAATACCTAATAACCCCTAAACTAAACAAGACATGTTTTCGTAATTGCTCCTCTAAATTATATATCCACTTAAAATCCCCTGAACTAGTAAAAACAAAGCATCGTACCCCTTAAGCATATATCACTACTAAAAAAATAGATTTTCCCGACCTCAAATGAGGTTGAAAAAAAACTGACCTCATGAAGTTGGTTTTCTCCGGCTTTTTTTTTTTTTTTTTTTTTTTTTTTTAAAAAAACAGACCTTATGAAGTTGATTTTCTCCGCCTTTTTATTTTTTAATTTTCTTTTAAAGAACCGACCTCATGAGGTTGGAAAAAAAAATCGCTTCATGAGGTCGGTTTTCACCGCCATTTTATTTTTAATTTTTTTATTTATATAAGCTGTCTGCGATGCAGAACACGCGCATCCACATGGCAATTCTGGTCCACATGGCTGACCATATGATTATTTTGTTTTTACTTTTGTTGATGTGTGGTAAAATCAGGGGGATAATTCTGACAATTTTGCTAGCTTAGGGAGTAATTAGGATGGTTTAACATAGCAATTATTTTCTTTTCATTATAATTGTTTTTGTTGGTAAATTATATTACAATTGCACAAATAGTAAGAATATTTCCTCAGTTGCAATCCTATAACTAATTGGATTAGGATATTTCGTATTTGGCAATAAAATCTTTGTCTTTGCACAACCAACTACTGATAAAAAATCTCAACTTTATAACTTGTCCAATATCAGAAGAAGACATTTCGAAACAACTTTATTGACTTCCTAGTTACTAGTCCTTCTTAATGATGCATTTTTTGGCTGGACGCCTGTTTGGATGGTTGCTACGTTTTATTTCATAATATATTATATTATATTATCTTATTGTATCGTACTGTATTGTTTTGATGAATACTGTTAGAAAAATATTATTTTCTATTTAATATCTCGAAAATAAAAGGATTATTTCTAAAATTTTTACTGGCTTTAATACAAAAGAAATATTTTTATTCATTATTTTAATACTATATTAATGACTCTTTAATAGGCTAATTACTGTATAATATTATACGAGCTTTAATGCTTAACATACAATTTGACTTGGTCTTTGAATTCAAGTTTTGCAAAATGTAACATATGATTTAAATTACCTTGAATGGCCTTTTTATTATGGTCTAATAATTGGACGTTTTCAATCAGCAAAAAGGGTCTGTTTTCAGCTATTTTGGTTGTTCTTCTTCTTATATATACATATAGTCTTATGTGCTGAAAAAGTGACAGTGATGAGTAAAACAAAGAAACAAACTTTTCTCTTCTCATTTCTTTTGTAGTGCTGGTTTCCCTTTTGGTTAATTCTTGTTAGATTCTGGTTTCTAGTTTTGTACTAGAAGAACTTGTTGAATCCTGGGGGATACATCCATATTGGGTGAAATATTTTTAAGGACAGTGTCTTAATTGACATGCCTCAAGCTTTCAAGAATTTATTGCAAGGTTCGTGATCAAGTATTTCCCGTAAAATTTCCAACAAATACAACGCTTGGATAGATTATATCGTTTCCTGTCATGCATAATATCACACATCAACAATTTAAAGGATAAATCAACAAGAAAAATAGGTTACGGGTTAGAGCTACTATAAAAAGATAGGGAAAAGAATAAAATAGTAGTAATAAGTAAAGACAAAATGAGAAGAAAAAAAAAAAAAAGATAACGACACGATCACACCAAATTGGTTGTTACACAAAATGAGATTTTTCGTCGTTACATAACAATAGATTTAACAATACGATACAATACAATAAATAACAATCAAAATAAACTTTTTATTTTAATTAACAGCACAATACAATACAGTAAGTAACAACCATCTAACTTGAAACATGCATGAAACAAAGAATTAGATGTTGGGATATGACGCTTCTTTCAATTTTATCGACATATATCGCAGTGGAAGGTGGTGTGTATAATCAATTGGGGTGCCACTAAAGACGATGAAGTACTACAGTACTAGTGGAGCACACCCCCCAATGTTTTAAGAAAACAATAAACTATAAACCGCGGAGTGAATAACTTAAAAGATCGCTCAACTATAGCAAATTTACTATCAAAGTCATTTATGTTTGTTTCTTATTAATAAAGTCACTCAAGTCAGAGTAGTATATCAATAAAGTCATTATAGCCAAAAAGCTAAATGTATTATGACATAAACCTCCTCTGAATTTTCATTTTGTTTAACTTAACTCCTTTGTGGTTATGCTTATCTCTCTTATTTTAATTTTCTTGTAATAATTTTCTAACCTAATTATTATTAATATAAAAATATATAATCTAACTAAATTGTCCTTTATGACATATTCTTTTGTTTAATTAATTTTGTGAACATTTTTTGAAGAAAAAATTAGTTTCAACTCCACTATTATTCACGTGACATATATATCTAAATTTTTTTTCCCTTAAAATATCTTAGATTTAAAAAATTATTTAACAATAGTTTTTTTTTTTAATTTCTAAAATTTGATTCCCAGTTGCCACTGACCTAACATACTTTCTCATACGATTTTTCCTAGTTCCATGGGTAGAATGATACATCAAATATTACTTAATAAAATTCAGTAAATTGAAAGAGTTGTTGGAGGAGAAAGAGATAATATATCACATTTCTATAGATAAAAAAAATAGGCTTTAAGTAAATGTAAATGTACGTACGTAACATTAGTTGTGATGTGTTTCTTCTTCACGTATTTGCATTTTTTAATAGAAAGAATCATTTTTAATGCTTAAAAGTTCAAATGTAAGAAAACGGAGTTTTCTTTCCATTTTTTTTATCAATTAGACAAGTGCAAGCAATTTTATTTTTAGCATATAAAAAGTGTGTAGTAAGACTTAACAACTGCAAAAAGGTAGTTCTAGAACATTATATAAAATTTATCATTTAATTTAGCTATGTCAAAAAGGAAATAAGGGAGGTGAACGTAATACTCCAAACCTCAAGGGAAGTTTGTGTGATAAATACATATCTGGTGAGAGGTCTTTGAAATTATCCCTTAATAATAATTAGGTTAAAAAATTATTAGATAAAAGAAATTAAAATAAGAGAGGCAAACATAGCCACAAAGATCGAAGGTAAGTTAAATAAGATAAGATCAAACTTGAAGGGAGGTTTATGTAATTTTTCATTTAGCTTTTTGTCTATAATGACTTTATTGATATACTACTATAACTTGAGTGACTTTATTGATGTGAAACAAACATAAGTGACTTTGGTAGTGAATTTGCTAAAGTTGAATGACCTTTTAAGTTATTCACTGCAAACCGTGTATAGTTTTGTTCTTATTAAATTTTTTCCCCTAGCTATATATATTTGTTTGATTAAACTTTCAAAATCTTCTTATTTTGAATGTGCTTTTGCTCAGTAGAATTTTTCAGAAAAATAATTTTGCAAAGTAGGAATTTGTGTTTTGCTAATTGGAAAACACTCTTGTCAATATTAGAACATCAATTTGTATTTGGTCAAGCTTTCAAAAAGTATCTATAGGGAGCTTGTGCCAAGAAACACTTATTTTATTCCTAAAAACTTGACCAAAAATCTCAAATCTCTAAAATAAATACTTATTCTTATAAAAATAAAGCATTTATGACTTCTCAAAACTCGGCCAAACATACTATTAGTCACTGTGTCGAACGGACAAAGTTGAAACAATTAAGTAAACTTTACAAAATTCAATCGGACTCCTAATTTTGAAAGAAAAAAAGGTGTTTTTTTTTTTTTGGGGTGGGGCGGGTGGGGGGGTGGGGTTGATCTTATAGATGCATGGTCACTCAACGTTTATTTTAGGCTTAATACATTAACAACCCCTAAAAATTTGCCACCAAATTTTATTTAAATACTCGAACTAAAGTTCCGATTGAGCACCTAAAGATATAATAATGTGTTCCTATCAGACATTTTCGCTTCAAATTTTGAACGAAAATTTACACGTGTTCTCAAGCGTTTATTGGGAAGTTAATTTAACAACATAAAATATGTCATCTCCTTTATGTATACATCAACTTCAATTGGAATAGGCTTGAGGTTTTACGGGTTATTGAAGCAAATGCATATAATTAAAAGGGGTGACATATTTTAAGTGGTTAATTAAGTGACATATGAGAACGTATTCTCAAGTTAATAAATTATTTTTTATGATGAAAAGATCACTCAAATTTACCGCAATGTCATTAAAGTCACTGAACTATTTTTTTGTAATAAAAATTTACTCTCTCAGCGCACGTTAGTGCCTTAACATGCGCCGACGTCGGGATAGGGAAAGGGAGGCCTAGAAAGTAGACGATCAGGGACTCGGTAGCTGAAATTCGTGGTGCAAAGGGGAAGAACATTGAGAAGGAAACAAAGGTGACCCCAAATATTCACCAAAATCAAGGACTTGCAGTTACAAAATCGTCAGTGCCTCAAGGTTCGGGCGAGGCCAGAGCAGGTAATATTCTGGTGGAAACTGAGATTTTTGCCGTAGGGGGGAAAGTAACTCCTACCAGGAGTGAAAGCCCTATGCCCACAATTACGTCAATTAGGAGTTATGATGTCAATGCAACAATAATGACAGTGAACCCGGAGGATCCAATTACGCAATCAGCGAAGGCGACTGGTGGACTGTTCACTTGGGTAGTGTTGTCGCATGTAAGAAATTGGCAACTAGAGGTATGGATTTGGGGTTTATTGCACCTTTGTCCAGGATGGGGAGAAGATAGCGGTGTTGGACCCGGATGAAATTGAAACAGAGAGTGTGTTATCGCGGAACTCAATTATTCTCAATGTGATTGGGAATTCTCCATCGATCGGGGCTGTTGAGCGATTTCTCTTATCCAATTGCAACTTCAAGTAAAAGCCACAAATATATTATCATAATGAGGATTATTTTGTGGTTAAACTCAGCTGCAAGGATGAACAACAAGAGGTACTTGTGTTCAGGGCCATACATGATCAACAACAGGCCAGTTATTGTCAAACCTTGGTCTAAGGATTTTAACTTCTATGAAGAAGTGCTGAGCATAATTCCTCTATGAGTTAAGCTATCGAATTTGCTGTTGAGTTGCTGGGGCAAGAAAGCATTAAGCAACATTGGTAGCATACTGGGAAATCCATTATTTGCTGATGACTATACCACAAGTAAGGTTCGAATTTCCTATGTTAGGGTGCTTGGGGAGATGGACATGACCAGGCCCTTACCCAAATCCATTAAAGTGAAAGATCTAACCGATAATGTGTTCTCGCAAGAGGTATGGTACAACTGGGAGCCGGAATACTGTGAGACTTGTCTGATGATAGGGCATGATTGTAAAAAGGCTAAATAGAAACAAGAAACACAACTACCTAAGAAAGGCCACGAAATAGATCAACCTAATAAAGGGGTGAAGGAGGGTATTCTCATGAATCAATAGAAAGAAGGGGCAATGTTAGACAACCCAAGAAGACCTGGTAGAGGCAGGAAGCAGTGAGAGCCGAAAGAAATAATTCCAAACCACTGGAACATGAGCAACCTAGAGTGGGGTATAGGGTGCACCCTAATCCAACAAGTCCAGACTCACAAGATGATGGTTAGCAAGCAATGAAGAACAAGTCTGCAGCAAAGAACACTAACTTTCCAGTAGGGGAGGAGGTGAACATCAATATGAAGCATGGGTTCAACCTTTAGCTATAGCTAGTAAGCTGGTAATTGGACATATGAATGTGGGAGGAGGACAATGTAGTACCAGTGGGGTGAAGGATTTGCCCAACAAGCATCGTATATCCAAATGAATATTACCACATCGAATGTGAGGGGTGCAAATAAAGCTCATAGAATGAAGGAGCTAGAGGTGGCTATAAGGGAAGCAAAAATGATTTTTTTGGCTATTCTTGAACATAGAGTTAAGCCTCATAAAGAATCACAAACACTACAAAAAATAGTCCCTAAATGGAGTTGGCTTTCCAATCTCAGTGCTACCACAAAAGGTAGGATATAGGTAATATGGGATCCCGGGGTGTTGGATTTTAGTGTATTGGATATGGGATCTAAAGTATTACATGGTATAGAGTGCATGCTTCGAATTTCTGCTTCAATTTCTCTACTATCTATGGATTGCACACAATTCAGGAAATGATGGAGCTATGGGGACATCTCATAACTATTGAAGTCACTGTACAAGGTCCATGGATTGCAATAGGGGATTTTTGTTACACCTCGGAAATTTTGCCGTGAACGCACAATGAATAGACTAACGAAGAATACGAGTATACGATGTTTTAATAAGAAGGGAACGACATTTGACGACCTTAAGTAAGATTTCAAAGGCAATGGGAACAAGGGATAAGGTTATGCTCCACAATGACTAATTATAGGTTTGAAGACTTGAAAGTCGCAGATTTGCATTTTGGCCCAGTCGACCGTAAAGTAAAATACGGACCGTAATGTGGTATACGGCTCGTAAATCACCATGTCGTATTCCAACTCACAAAACTTCAACTTTCTGCCAAATGTTCAAATGGTTAAATACGACTTGGAATACGGACCGTAAATTGAAATACGACCCGTAAACTGCGATCGTAAATCGCCATGATCCTCAGCTTACCTTTCTGGTTTTGATAGGCTTAAATACGACCACGATATACGACCCGTACACTGGAATACGGACCGTAAACTGGGTTTACGACCACTGTGCACTTCAGTCACTATTCATTTCGGATTAGATTTTAAGTCATTAAAAGGAGACCTAACCTCATTCAATTCATTTCAACTCCACGATATTTCTCTCAAGAAGCCTCTAGAATACTCTCTACTCTTCATCACAAGAAAAACAAACGAAATTAGTGATCAACTATATGAAACCCACGAAATCAGGTGTAAGAATCACACCAAAGTTCATCTTTCTCAAGAAAACCCAAAAGAAGTAAAGTAGGGTTTTGGTGCTAAAGGAGTAATTCCATTCAAGGCTTGTTCAACCATCATCTAAGGTAAGTTTTATGACTAAAACATGTTGTTTAAGGTATTGGAAGGTTAAGATACTTGAATTGTAAAAATACATAGGAAATGGGTCATTTGTAAGTGAATAGTGTCACAATTGGATAGTAGTTGGGTTGGATTATGAATGTTGGAGTGTTGTGATTATGAATACGTTATAAATGACCTTTAGGCCATGAAATAAGTATTAGATATGAGGAGATGCGATGGTAAGCTCTAACCATAAATGTGGAGAAATTGAAGAGAAATGGTGGATTGTGGTCAATGATATAAATGATGATTGTTCATTGCGATATTGTGAATGTTGTTGTGAGCGTATGGGAGTTGATATAGAATATGGGAAAAGTAGTATAACCAAAGGAAGTGCCGCCTAATTTTTCCTAGAAATAGTAGCGCGTTCTTATAGTCGATTAACTAACGTAAATACGAATTCTCTTTTGAAGGTAGAAACGTGATATCGAAGGAGAACAAGCGAACGATAGCTTAGTTAAACGTTAAAGGTATGTGAGGCTAGTCCCTTCTTTCTAATGGCATGAATCTCATAGCATAATTTTTCTTCCTCTTCATGAGTTTCTATATTCCGGAAAGCTAAAAGCCTATATCTATGAATGGTAATATAAGATAAGAGATATGATATGATGATCCTAAAATGGCATGATGTTATTAATTGCTCACACTCACCTTATATGTTAGTTCCTTCAAGGTGAGGCAGAATGTCAATAACTGCTCCATAATGAAATCGGGGGATCACGACCTTACGTCACCCCGATAAAGTAAAGTTTTTCATAAGCCTTATGCATGTATTATGATAAGTATGTTACGATAAGCATATTATGATGAGCATGTATGATGATGATATAACACCGCGCCTAGTTGGCCGGGCAGTCACCGCCAAGGCTGGCAGCTATACGATACACCATGGCCAAATGGCATGGGCAGACACCACTAGTGGGCGACAGGAGATGATACCCCGGACGCGGGAGGCCTGGACGCAGGCTAATGTTATGATTATCACAGCGATCCGAATGGACGGGCAGCTTATACATTAGTACACCGTACCTATATGGGCGGGCAGCTTATATATTTATACACACATGATCTGATGATGATTATGAGTAAGCCAGCATGCATTATTTCTTTTACATTTGACAGTCGGATACAATTATTCCATATTGTTGCTTCTTGTATATCGCTGCCTTATTTCCTTGTTTATGCCTCTCATACTCAGTACAATATTCGTACTGACGTCCGTTTTCTTTGGACGCTGTGGTCATGCCCACAGGTAGACAGGGAGGAGAGCTCGACCCAGACCAGCAGTAGCTGTCAGCTGATTGAAAGCACTCCTTTGTTCGGAGGTGCTTATGACGATTCTTTTGTGTATATTCATGTATATGTATTTTTGGGCATGACGGGGTCTTGTCCCCTCCTTATGTTTAGTACTCCAGTAGAGGCTCGTAGATGCGCAGTGTGGGTTAGATGGTCTCACGAGATGCTATTATATGTATATATTATTTTGATGGCCGAGAGGAAAATGTATATAAAAAGTATTTATGTTTCCATATAAAATATGATTTTCCTTCAATTTGAGTATAAAGCTGATAAAAGACCATTAAATGAGCAAGATGAGTAGTAGCACGAGTGGTGATCGGTGGCTAGCCCCGGGTACCCGTCACGGCCCCTAGCTGGGTCATGACAAAAGTGGTATCAGAGCGGTTCAGTCCTAGGAAGTGTCTACGAGCCGTGTCTAGTAGAGTCTTGTTTATGGTATGTTGCGCCACATCAATAAACAAGAGGCTACAGGCAATTTAGGAAAAATGACCATCTTCCTTCTTATGAGATCGTGCGATAGAGACGTGTATAAGATTTTATCCTCCCTAATAGTGTGTTATGATTTCAAAATGCCACCCAAGGGAAAGGCTACAGCCGCTCAGAAGGGCAAGACTACGGTAAAGAGGCGGGTAGAAAGAGAGCCTCCGATGAATATAGAAGAAGGCGAATCACATAATGAGGCCTTGTCTAATACTTCTTCTATCCCGCCTAATGTGGAAGAACAAGGAGGAGCTCTAGCTCCAATTCCTCCACCGGTCGCTTCGGGTCAACAAATGACCGAGGCCATTCATTTATTGACGCAATTGGTTGCCTCTCAGGCACAACAGCAAAATGCGAGTTCAAGTGATCGGGCAGCAAGTACCAAAGCCCGTAATTTCATGAGTCTAAATCCTCCGGAGTTCTTCGGGTCAAAGTCGGATGAAGACTCGCAAGGTTTCATAGATGAGGTGCTGAGGACATTGAAGATTGTCCATGCCTCTGAAACTGAATCCGTGGAGTTGGCATCTTATAGACTCCGGGATGTGGCTGTTTTGTGGTACAACAATTGGGTATTATCAAGAGGAGAGAATGCACCTCCTCCGGTTTGGCAAGAATTCGTGGATGCATTTATTCGTCACTATTTGCCACCCGAGGTCGGCCGAGCTAGAGCGGATAGGTTTCTAAATCTGAGGCAAGGAAATATGAGTGCCCGGGAGTATAGCATGCAATTTAATTCATTAGCTAGATATGCCCCGGCTATAATGGCCGACATAGGAGATCGGGTACATAGATTTGTAAGTGTCCTAGGGCCACATTTATTCAGAGATTGTTTGACGGCGTCCTTGCAAGACGGGATGGATAATTCCCGGATACAGGCCCATGCTCAGAATTTAGAAGGGCGACAACAACCACAAAGAAGTGATCGTGATAGTGATAGAAGGCAAAGCAAGAGGGCCAGATCTATGGGAGCAGGTAGTGATTATAGAGGGGGATCAAGACAGACATATTCTAGGTAATCAGGCCAGTCGGTGACCAGTGCACCTCCTTGATTTACAGGTAGGAGATTTGATCGCTCCTTCCGCTCAGGACAGGTCCAGAGTTCGAGGACTCCGGATTCCCAGATCAGGGAAGATTATAGCCAGAGGAGACCCCTAGCACCGCGATGCAGCCAGTGCGGTAGATTGCATTACGGACAGTGTCTCCAGGGTTCAGACGCTTGCTATACTTGCGGCCAAGTTGGGCACATGATGAGAGATTTCCCGTCGATGAGTGGTAGAGTTGGAGTTCAGCCCATAGGTTCAGCAGCTGGTTCTTCCTCAGCACGCCCGGCAGAACAGATTCCCTAGATGTTAGCAGGCCGAGGTAGAGGTAGAGGGGAAGCATCTACTTCAGGTGCCACTCAGCTCCGTGTATATGCTTTAGCCGGACGACAGGATCTTGAGTCCTCCCCGAATGTGGTCACAGGTACATTGTCTATATTCTCCCGTGATGTATATGCACTGATAGATCCGGGTTCTACTCTTTCTTATATTACTCCATATGTTGCGGGTTGTATCGGGGTGAAACCTGAGCCGATCAAACCTTTTGAGGTGTCTACTCCGGTTGGTGATCCCGTGATAGCAAGACAAGTGTATAAAGATTGTGTAGTTGTGATATGTGATCGCCAGACCACAGCTGATTTGATTGAGTTGGAAATGTTGGATTTCGACGTAATTATGGGCATGGATTTGTTGGCCTCGTGCTATGCTAATGTTGATTGCCGATTGAAAGTGGTTCGATTCCAATTTCCGGGAGAGCCCGTGCTTGATGAAAGGGTAATGCAGCATCTCCGAAGGGTAGGTTTATTTCCTACCTTAAAGCGAGGAAGATGATAGCCAAGGGCTATACTTATCATTTAGTTCGGGTTCATGACACCGAGGCAAAGCCGCCAACTTTCCAATCAGTTCCGATCGTGAATGAATTCCTAGATGTATTTCCTGATGAGCATCCAGGTTTTCCTCTAGAAAGAGAAATAGATTTTTCTATTGACGTGTTGCCGGAGACCAAGCCTATTTCTATTCCTCCTTATCGAATGGCTCCGGCGGAATTAAAAGAGATAAAGGCGCAGTTGAAAGACTTGCTTGAAAAGGGGTTTATTAGGCCCAATTCATCACCGTGGGGAGCACCAGTCTTGTTTGTAAGAAAGAAAGAAGGATCTCTGCGAATGTGTATCGACTACAGGCAATTGAATAAAGTGACGATAAAGAACAAGTATCCTCTTCCAAGGATTCATGACTTATTCGATCAATTGCAAGGTGCTAAGTGGTTTTCAAAAATAGATTTGAGGTTGGGTTAGCATCAGGTGAGAGTTAGAGAAGCGGATATTCCCAAGAAGGCCTTCAGGACGAGATATGGCCACTATGAATTCCGAGTGATGTCGTTTAGGCTGACTAATGCTCCGACCGTGTTTATGAATTTGATGAATAATGTATTCAGGCCTCTCTTGGACTTATTTGTGATAGTATTTATTGATGATATTCTGGTGTATTCTCGCACGGAATCGGAACACGCAGATCATTTGCGAATTGTTCTTGGCATTCTTCGAGCCCGAGAATTGTATGCGAAATTTTCAAAGTGTGAGTTTTGGCTAAATTCTGTGAAATTTCTGGGCCATGTTATTTCAAATGATGGCATTCGAGTCGACACTCAGAAAATTGAAGCTGTGAAGACTTGGCCAAGGCCTACGACGCCTACAGAAGTTCGTAGTTTTCTGGGTTTGGCAGGATACTATAGAAGATTCGTAGAGGGAGTTTTATCTATTTCAGCCCCATTGACGAACCTAACCCAGAAGTCAGCCAAATTCCAATGGAATGATGCTTGTGAATGTAGTTTCCAGGAGTCGAAAGGCAGATTGACCTCAGCTCTGGTCTTAACACTACCAGAAGGGCCAGATGGCTATGTGGTGTATTGTGACGCTTCCGGTGTTGGACTAGGATGCGTATTGATGCAGCATGGGAATGTCATTGCATATGCTTCGAGACAATTACGGAAACATGAAAGGAATTATCCGACTCATGATCTCGAATTGGCTGCAGTTATTCATGCCTTAAAAATATGGAGGCATTATTTGTATGGTGTGCATGTTGATATCTATACATATCACAAAAGTCTTCAGTACATTTTCAAGCAAAAGGAGTTGAACCTGCGGCAGAGGCGGTGGTTAGAATTGTTAAAAGATTATGATGTGAACATTTTGTACCACCCCGGAAAAGCGAATGTAGTAGCCGATGCGCTTAGCCGCCGATCAATGGGCAGTTTATGTGAAGTCCCTCCGGAAAAGAAAGAGATGGTTCATGAGCTCCGCCAATTAGCTAATCTTGGAGTGCGTGTGATTGATTCAGGTAATGCAGGGATTGACATCAATGACCCCACAACTTCGTCTTTGGATATAGAAGTGAAAGAACGACAATATGAAGATCCTCAATTGCGTCGTTACCGAGACACATCTCATGGAAAATAAAAATCTCCATTTGAAGTTTCTATAAGCGGAATTCTTAGATACCAAGGCAGGTTGTGTGTGCCGAATGTAGCGGAGTTGCGCCAACGAATTCTAGAAGAAGCACATTGTTCTCGGTATTCTATTCATCCAGGTGCAACTAAAATGTATCATGATCTCAAGATGATGTATTGGTGGGATGGCATGAAGAGAGACATTGCCGAATTTGTAGCACAGTGTCCAAATTGCCAACAAGTAAAAGTTGAACATCAAAAGCCAGGAGGCTTATTGCAAGTAATGGAAATCCCTACTTGGAAATGGGAAGTGATCAACATGGATTTTATTGTAGGATTACCTCGTTCCCGTGGCAAGTATGATTCCATATGGGTGATCGTGGACAGGTTGACGAAAGCAACCCATTTTCTCCCAGTTAAGACTACATACTCAGCTGAAGATTACGCTAGGTTATATCTCAAAGAAATTGTGCGACTTCATGGTATTCCATTATCCATTATCACAGATAGAGGAGCACAGTTTACAACCAAGTTTTGGAAGTCCTTCCAAGAAGGTCTAGGCACTCAAGTGAAGCTCAGCACGGCATTTCATCCGCAGACCGATGGACAAGCCGAGCGCACTATTCAAACCTTGGAAGATATGCTACGAGCATGTGTGCTGGATTTCGGTGGAAGTTGGGACGACCATTGCCGCTAATCGAATTTGCGTATAATAATAGCTATCATTCCAGTATTCAAATGGCTCCATATAAAGCTTTGTATGGAAGAAAATGTAGATCCCCAATTGGATGGTTCGAAATAGGGGAAGCACAACTAGTAGGCCCCGAATTGATTCAGCAAGCGGTGGAAAAAGTTAAGGTGATCCGAGATCGATTGTTAACAGCCCAAAGTTGCCAAGAGTCTTATGCAGACAATCGCCAACGAGACTTGGAATTTCAGGTTAATGATTGGATATTTTTAAAAGTATCGCCAATGAAAGGGGTGGTGAGATTTGGCAAGAAAGAGAAGCTAAGCCCTAGATACATTGGACCCTACAAAATTATCCGCAAGATGGGTCGTGTAGCCTATGAATTGGACTTACCCTCGGAGCTTGAATCAGTCCATCCAGTTTTTCATGTTTCGATGCTCCGCAAGTGCATTGGAGATCCTACAAAGATTGTCCCGATAGATAATGTGCAAGTGACAGAAAGGATAACCTATGAAGAGGTACCTATTGCTATTTTAGATAGGCAAGTGCGAAGACTCCGAAATAAAGAGGTAGTTTCAGTTAAAGTCTTGTGGCGAAACAATAACCAGGAAGAAATGACTTGGGAAGCAGAAGAGAGTATGAAGTCTAAGTATCCGCATTTATTTAGACCCCCTGAGGAGATTCAAGATGAAACACCAACGATATGAGGTACGTATGCTAATTTTTCATGCTTTTGGTCGTGTGTGGCCATAGATATGTCGATGTTGTGATGTAGCCCTGTGAGGCGATGATATTATGGGTTGTTGTCACAGGTTGGTAGTGCCAAATTACAGGGGAAAGTCTGGCGAAATTTTCGTAGAATCCCGAGTGTTTAACATTCGAGGACGAATGTTCGAAAATGGGGGAAGAGTGTTACACCTTGGAAATTTCCCCGTGAACGCACAACGAATAGACTAACGAAGAATACGAGTATATGATGTTTTAATGAGAAGGGAACGACGTTTGACGACCTTAAGGAAGATTTCAAAAGCAATGGGAACAAGGGATAAGGTTATGCTCCACAATGACTAATTATAGGTTTGAAGACTTGAAAGTCGCAGATTTGCATTTTGGCCCAGTCGACCGTAAAGTAAAATACGGACCGTAAAGTGGTATATGGCCCGTAAATCACCATGTCGTATTCCAACTCACAAAACTTCAACTTTCTGCCAAATGTTCAAATGGTTAAATACGACTTGGAATACGGACCGTAAATTGAAATACGGCCCGTAAACTGCGATCGTAAATCGCCATGATCCTCAGCTTACCTTTCTGGTTTTGATAGGCTTAAATACGACCACGATATACGATCCGTACACTGGAATACGGACCTTAAACTAGGTTTACGACCACTGTGCACTTCAGTTACTGTTCATTCCGAATTAGATTTTAAGTCATTAAAAGGAGACCTAACCTCATTCAATTCATTTCAACTCCACGATATTTCTCTCAAGAAGCCTCTAGAATACTCTTTACTCTTCATCATAAGAAAACCAAAGGAAATTAGTGATCAAATACATGAAACCCACGAAATCAAGTGTAAGAATCACACCAAAGTTCATCTTTCTCAAGAAAACCCAAAATAAGTAAAGTAGGGTTTTGGTGCTAAAGGAGTAATTCCATTCCAGGCTTGTTCAACCATCATCTAAGGTAAGTTTCATGACTAAAACATGTTGTTTAAGGTATTGGAAGGTTAAGATACTTGAATTGTAAAAAGACATAGGAACTGGGTCATTTGTAAGTGAATAGTGTCAGAGTTGGATAGTAGTTGGGTTGGATTATGAATGTTGGAGTGTTGTGATTATGAATACGTTATAAATGACCTTTAGGCCATGAAATAAGTATTGGATATGAGGAGACGCGATGGAAAGATCTAACCATAAATGTGGAGAAATTGAAGAGAAATGGTGGATTGTGGTCAATGTATATAAAGGATGATTGTTGATTGCGATATTGTGAATGTTGTTGTGAGCGTGTGGGAGTTGATATAGAATATGGGAAAAGTAGTATAACCAAAGGAAGTGCCGCCCAATTTTCCCTAGAAATAGTAGCGCGTTCTTATAGTCGATTAACTAACGTAAATGCGAATTCTCTTTTGAAGGTAGAAACGTGATATCGAAGGAGAACAAGCGAACGATAGCTTAGTTAAACGTCAAAGGTATGTGAGGCTAGTCCCTTATTTCTAATGGCATGAATCTCATAGCATAATTTTTCTTCCTCTTCATGAGTTCCTATATTCTGGAAAGCTAAAAGCCTATATATATGAATGGTAATATAAGATAAGAGATATGATATGATGATCCTAAAATGGCATGATGCTATTTATTGCTCACACTCACCTTATATGTTAGTTCCTTCAAGGTGAGGCAGAATGTCAATAACTGCTCCATAATGAAATCGGGGGATCACGACCTTACGTCACCCCGGTAAAGTAAAGTTGTTCATAAGCCTTATGCATGTATTATGATAAGTATGTTACGATAAGCATATTATGATGAGCATGTATGATGATGATATAACACCGCGCCTAGTTGGCCGGGCAGTCACCGCCAAGGCTGGCAGCTATACGATACACCATGGCCAAATGGTATGGGCAGACACCACTAGTGGGCGGCAGGAGATGATACCCCGGACGCGAGAGGCCTGAACGCAGGCTAATGTTATGATTATCACAGCGATCCGATATGGATGGGCAGTTTATACATTATTACACCTTACCTATATGGGCGGGCAACTTATATATTTATACACACATGACCTGATGATGATTATGAGTAAGCCACCATGCATTATTTCTTTTACACTTGACAGTCGGATACAGTTATTCCATATTGATGCTTCTTGTATATCGCTGCCTTATTTCGTTGTTTATGCCTCTCATACTCAGTACAATTTTCGTACTGACGTCCGTTTTCTTTGGACGCTGTGATCATGCCCACAGGTAGACAGGGAGGAGAGCTCGACCTAGACCAGCAGTAGCTGTCAGCTGATTGAAAGCACTCTTTTGTTCGGAGGTGCTTATGACGATTCTTTTGTGTATATTCATGTATATGTATTTTTGGGCATGACGGGGTCTTGTCCCTTCCTTATGTTTAGTACTTCAGTAGAGGCTCGTAGATACGTAGTGTGGGTTAGATGGTCTCACGAGATGCTATTATATGTATATATTATTTTGATGGCCGAGAGGCAAATGTATATAAAAAGTATTTATGTTTCCATATAAAATATGATTTTCCTACCATTTGAGTATAAAGCTGATAAAAGACCATTAAATGAGCAAGATGAGTAGTAGCATGAGTGGTGCTCGGTGGCTAGCCCCGGGTACCCGTCACGGCCCCTAGCTGGGTCGTGACAATTTTAATGCAGTTTTAAACTCGAAAGACAGGCTGATTGGTTCTTCGGTGCAAGATAGCGAAACCAAAGACTTTAAAGAATTTCTTGTGGATGTAGGGATGACTGAGATCAAAGCTTGTGGAAGAGAATTTTCTTGGACCAATAATCATACATAGAGTAGAATAGATAAGGCCATTGCATATGTTGACTGGATGATTCTAATGCCTACTGTCCAAGTAATTGTACTGGAGCCTAAATTTTCAGATCACTCTCTACTGAAGATAGAGCTGCAAGGTAGACAAGCTCATGTTGCTAGACCATTTGGATTTCTTAATTGCTTAGTTGAGCATGAAAATTTCTTACCTCTAGTTGATGTCAATTGGGCAACACCTACTCATTTAGCTTCTATGCAAAGGGTGTGGACCAAACTAAAGAAGGTTAAGCTAGGATTGAAATCTTTGTACTTTGAACACTTTTAAGGTAGTACAGAGAAGCTGATGGAGCTCAGGGGAAAATTACAGGTTGTACAGAAGGATATGGGACACCACTTGCGCAATGATGATCTCATTATTGAGGAGAAAGATCTGAAGAACCAACTAGATAAGTGGGGGAAGATAGCAGAAATCATTTACAGGCAAAAGTCAAGAGTCAAATGGTTACAAACAAGGGACTCAAATACTGCTTACCTTTTTGCTAGTATGAAGCATAGATACTTACAAAAACCATATTACTTCACTAACTGATGATCATGGTACTCAACTTCAACATCCAGAAGAAATTACTGCTGAAGTAGTTAGGTTCTACAAGGGACTCCTAGGTCATAGTGGAGGCGGTAAACCAACAGTTAATCCATCTATTGCTTAACAAAGGGAACTGATCAAGCTAATGAATTGTGAGGAATTATTCCAAGCCTTGAATGACATTGATAGATTTAAGGCCCCAGGTTGCGATGGTCTGAATGCCTATTTGTTTAAAAAGCCTTGGCCCATAGTTGAATCAGAGGTAACTAGTGCTTCTGAAATTCTTTAGGACTGGTAAGATGTTTGCTCCAATTAACTGTACTCAGGTCACTCTAATACCTAAATTTAAACATCCAGGGAATGTTAGAGAATATAGACCCATATCTTGTTGTACAACTTTGTACAAGATGATATCTAATATACTTACTAAAAGGCTTCAGGTAGTTATGGATGATTTAGTGGATCCTTGTTAATCTGCTTTTGTGCCTGGAAGAAATATTTCAGATAATATAATTATCAGTCTTGAACTGGTGAAGAGTTATAGCAGGAAAGGGGTGTCACTAAGGTGTATGATGAAACTAGATATGCAAAAAGCATACGATTCTCTTAATTGGTTTTTCCTGGAACAAGTTTTGAGAGGACTGGCTTTCCCAGAGATATTTGTGAAGTGGATTATATGATGCATTAGGACAGTGTCTTATTTTATCCTAGTCAATGGTGTCCCAACTAAGCTTTTTGCAAAAAAGAAAAGCTTAAGGCAAGGGAATCCTTTATCCCCATACCTGTTTGTGCTAGCTATGGACTATCTCACTAGGTGCCTCAAGACTTTGAAGCAAAAGCCTAACTTTAACTACCATCCCAGATGTGAGAAGCTAGGAATTTTCCAACTGGGTTTTGCCGATGATTTGTTGCTATTTTGCAGGGGTAACACCATGTCTGTACAATTACTTTGTCAGTGCTTTCAACAATTTTTTCAAGCATCTGGCTTCAATGTGAATACTGGAAAGAGTATTGTGTTCTTTGGAGGTGTCACCCAAGATGTAAAACTAGAAATTTTGGAGTTGCTTGAGTTTTCAGAAGGGATGTTGCCAGTTAGGTACTTAGGTGTGCCTTTGAGTACTAAAGAGCTGTCTGTGGCTCAGTGTAAGCCTCTAATAGTAAAAATGGTGAGCAAGATTACCACATGGACAACTAGGATGATCTCATATGCAGGTAGATTGCAACTAATCAAAAGTGTGTTGTATGCAATGCAAACATTCTGGTCTCAAATCTTCCTCATGCCTAAGAAGATTATAAAATTAGTAGAAGCAGTGTGCCTGAGTTTTCTCTGGATAGGAGTCAATGAAATTAGAAAGAAAGCTCTCATATCTTGGGATAAAGTATGTCAACCCAGGATTGCTGAAGGTTTCAATGTGATAGATATGGGGTTGTGGAATAGAGCTGCAATATGTAAACACTTGTGGAGCCTCCGTAAAAAGAAGGGAAATGTATGGGAGATTACTGTCAACCAAGCTTTATGGATGGTAAGAATGATTCTCAAGGCTAAGAAGACTTTTGAGCAAGCTGGTGAAGGGAAATGTATGGGAGATTACTGTCAACCAAGCTTTATGGATGGTAAGAATGATTCTCAAGGCTAAGAAGACTTTCGAGCAAGCTGGATATACATTTACAGATGTGATGAACATGCCCTCATTCTCTATTAAACTTATGTACCAACAACTGAGAGGTTCGTTTCAGAAAGTTTCTTGGAAGAAGATAGTTTGCAATAACCATGGATATCCTAAGTGGATTTTCAATCTTACTCTTGTGGCTAACGGGAGGATCTATACGAGAGATAGATTAGCAAAATGGGGACTAAAGATACTATATGCCCGCTGTGTGAAACTATTGCTAAAAATATCAATCATTTATTCTTTAGTTGCTGCTTCTCCAGTAAGGTATGGAAGAAATTACTCAGATGGTTAGGCATTCAGAGATCGCCAATGCAATGGGCAGAGGAACTAGACTGGGCAGTAGCATTTGCAGCAGGTCATTCAATCAAGGCTCAACTATACCGGATGACTTTAGATGGCTGTGTTTATTTGTTGTGGCAGGAAAGAAATCAGAGGGAGTTTCAGGGGAACAAGAGGAAAGTGGATGAAATTAGTAAACAACTGGTGCAGGAGATTCATGTTCAGGGATGCAGCTTTCAGTACTTAGCTAGAGCCCTAGAGATGCTGAACTTTTATCCTTAAGAGTGTTGTATAAGGGTGAGAAATAGTATGTTGAGTTCTGATCCAGTGAAAGTAGAGGATAGGGGTCGGAGAGCGTTTGATGATCCATTCTGTACCTTTGCTTTGATTGTAAATATTTGCCTTGGTAATAAAATGCCTTTATTTGCCAAAAAAAAAAAAAATCACTCAGCTTTGCCTAAATATCGCTTGAAGTCATTAGGAGAAAATAAAAGAAATATTTTATATGATATTTAGGCAAAATTAAATAATTTTTTTATCACAAAAGATAATTTAGTGATTTTCTCTGATATTTGAGAAAATGAAGTTATTCTAATGTTGAAAATGATTTAGTGACTATGACACATTAAAATAAACTTGAGCGACCATTTGTATAAAGTAAATTTATGGAAATTAAGAACTTTTTATTCCAAGTAGGAATGAATTAGGGAAGCAAATCTAAGGATAATGACCCACTTTTTAAAATAGATTGGACCCATTAGCATGTGTCGCACGTGTACCAACGTCAAGTATAGTAATAGCATTAATTTAATTTCTTAAAACTTAAAATATTTATTAGAAAATCTCGAATTGATTTTACAAATGAAGAAACGCACCGTCAATGTAAAGGTCACGTCATTTCCCTTTAATACAAAAGCTCACATTTAAAAAAAAAAAAGAATGATAGCAACATGCAAGAGATTTGTTCCAGACTAATACTAATTAACTAGTACTTTATCTTTTTATGTTTTCTTGTAAATATCTTTTATTGGTCAACTTACTATGATTTTTTGCTTTTTCTGTAGTTTTGTACATGTTTGAAGTGTTTCTCAAACTTATGACAAAAGCTCCTTAAAAAAAAATTGTTTACACGGAAAATTGGTACAGTTGAATTTGTGTACGTGATCAAGGATACGTGGATCAATATAACTAAAATTAGGAAATAGCATAATAATTAACAAGACAAGTAAAAGTAAAGTATATCTATTTATATAGCCTGGGCCTTGGAGAAGCTTTGAGCTAGAGTCTTCGGGCGGTGAATCACTATAACCTCAATGAATTAAGAATAATATGAATACTTTTTATTGTTGTATAATGTTTCAGATGCCCTTTACAATGAAATGAGAAGCTCTATTTATACTTAAGCTATGGGGTACAAGTTCCATGAATCATTCCCCCTTAATAACCAATATTAATGCTGGAATAAAGGTAATAAAGCCTCATAAAGGCGGGAAGAATCTTGGGGGTCTTCTGTAACAGTTGTGCATCAAATAACGTTTGACCGGTGAGTTGGCACCCTCCTCTGTACCCTTTGTAGTTTCTGTCTCCGGTAGTGGTTACCAAAGTATTTCTCCGGAATGTCGTATGCTTTCCCGGAACCCCTCGTTTGCTGATTCAAATCTGACCTGTCACCATTGCCACGTGTCATCTTTTGATATGTCCATTTGGTGTCTATGGATTTTGCCCTATACAGATAGTCCCCCCAACTTTTTGGTTACTCGCTAAGATGTGATCGCGAAGTGGAAGATTTTCTCTTTCTTGCCGGAAAGTCATGTAATCACCCTCGTGTCTGCCTCATTAAAAACCTTGCCAGAAAAACCCAATTGGGACAAAAGTCGGGCGAAGTAAAAAAAAGTGCTGAACTTAGGGATTCAAGTGATAACTGCGCCACTGGCTTTTCTACCGACAACGGCCGGTTGATGCTGAAAAAGTACCACCACCACAAAAAGCTTGATCTCAGATTTTTAGTGTTCACCCGGAACTTTTAATCTTTGAGTCTTGACTCTTAGGTTTTTAGTTTTACCCAAAACTTTTAAACTTTGAATCTTGATTGTTGGGTTTTTAATTTTCCCAAGAAATTTTAAATTTAGAATTTCGTTTCTAGGATTTGTAGTTATACCCGAAACTGTTTAGTCTTAGAGTTTTTGACTATAGGGTTTATAGTTATACCCGAAACTTTTATAACCTCGCAGCCTTAAAGGCCAGGGATGTTAACAACCAGGAATTTAAATCTTCTGGTTCTGGAAAAGTCCTAAGCATCCGACCTTTTAGTCGTTTAACTGGACGACAATATAAGAGAGGGCCCTTATGTTTCAGTGCTTATGAAGAGGACGTCTCTTGTTCATTTGGGTACAATTGTTCTAATTTGTAATCCTTATTTGCTTTTAAGCCTGAGCAAATTTAAGAATGATTTCGTTTCATTCGGACGTATACGAGAATATGTAGAAGGTGCAAGTTTTGCTCCATTCCATTACTTGAACATATACAAGTGTTTACAAATTTGCGATAAGGCAGTTTACAGGAAATCAATAAAATGCATTGCAAGAGAATTGTAGTCGGGCTGACATCTATTGGGTCTAGCCGGTTCCTGATTCTGATTCCTTCTATTTTTTTCGGGGCTGATTTGGCAGTTCCCAGTCTTTATTCCAGAGCTAGTTCGGGCTATCTCCGGTATCTTTAACGGACATGATGCCTTTGGGCACAATGATTTTTTTTTACTGTCCTGGAGCCTGTTTCGGATGCTTTCGGTACTTATTGAGACAGTCCCTAGTGTTTGTAGACATTACTGTTCTTCATCTGAGTCATTTTCTAGCGACTCGCTTCGGAAACGCTCCTGCCTCCCGTGAGTCCATGGTGCCAATGGGTATGGTTCAAACCGGTATCTGGAATGTCTTCGATCAAAGTTCATCTGATCAAAGTTCAGTTGACCTTGATTCCGAGCCTTAGAAGATGTCGATATATTTACCTGATCACCTTCTACGTGAATCTTCGACATATACTGATTGTGGACATCTTCCCACGTTGATGCCTGAAACTCTAGCAAAATTTCGTTGAGTTTTCGTGAAGCATTCGAACTTAGCAGGTTGAGACCCACCTCAGTTGCTCATTTATCCGGAACCAGGGGCAGTGACATCCCTTCCTTCTGAAACCGGGTAACAAAGTCACGGAGTAACTCGGTCTCCCCTTACGTTATACGAAAGATGTTTGCCTTTCACGTTCGCACCTTCCGGGCTCTAACATGTGCTTTAATAAACATATCTGCGAGCATAGCAAATAAATCAATAGAGTGTTCAGGCAAAAGAGAATACCAAGTTAAAGCCCCTTTAGCTAATATCTCGCCGAATTTCTTAACCAAGACCGATTCAATCTCATTTGGTTTCAGGTCATTTCCCTTCACAGCCATGGTGTAGGCCGTTAAATGCTCCTGCGGATCTGTCGTCCCATCATACTTCGGGATGTTCGGTATCTCAAATTTCTTCGGGATCAACTTCGGGCAGCTTCTGGTTTGAAGCTCCTTCGCATAGTTTTCCGCTTCCTTAGCGCTTTTGTTTATCTTATCAGTGATGTCTTTCATAAATTGCAAGTCTTGTGCCCGAAAAGGATCATCTGGGACAGACTCACTCCTAGTGTGTCTTCTTCACTCCCGATGCTTCTACCCTCAATTCGGTCTCCACTGGGTGTATTGTTTCCGACAGTTGGTCTCGGAAGAGTTCCCTCGGGCCTTCTGGCTTCGACATTTGGATTGCCAAAAAGTGTTGAGATAGTTTACCTCATGAATTTCATCTCCTCCATCATTGACCGATGCTACTCCCTCACAATCTGCATTGCTTCTTGGGAGGTTTCGTCAGTAGGTGTTATTTCCTCCGCGACCCGTTGATTTAGACTGCTTTCTGGGGCAGTTGCTCCATCATTATTTCTGGGAGTAAGATAAGTAGGTCATCAGTAGTGCTTGTCATATCTGAAGTATATGTTCTAACAGAACAGAGTTAATTGAATTAGTATAAGAAAGTGGGTCACAATGATACCACAATTGTCTTGGCCCCACGATGGGCGCCGAACTGTTTACACGGAAAATCGGTACAGTTAAACTTGTGTCCGTGATCAAGGACACGTGGATCAATATAACCAAAATTATGAAATAGTAAGTAATAACTAACAAGACAAGTGAAATTAAAGTATAGCTAGTTATGTAGCCTGGGCCTTGGACAAGCTTTGAGCTAGAGTCTCCGGGCGGTGAATCACTATAACCTCAACGAATTAAGCAAGAAAGAAGAATAATATGAATACTTTGTATTGTTGTATAATGTTTCAGATGCCCTTTACAATGAAATGAGAAACTCTATTTATATTTGAGCTATGGGGTACAAATT